>NC_041385.1:691978067-691998589 GCF_002162155.2 Triticum dicoccoides | reverse complement strand
TGGATGAACAGGACCCTGATCGATCGAGCCGGTTGGGGCTGGATGAACAGGACCCCATGGAGGGCTAGATGAACAGGACAACCCCGTGGAGGGGTGGATGAACAGTAGCCCTTGGAGGGGTGGATGAATAGTAGCCCATGGAGGGGTGGTTGAACATGAGCCTGTGGAGAGGGGTGGTTGAACAATAGCCGGTGGAGTAGCGCGCAGTGGAGGCTGGATTAACAGGAGCCCGTGGATGAACAGTCGCAGGTGGAGGCTGGAGGAGGTCGATGGTGGATGAACAATAGCCCATGGAGGCTGGAGGAGGTCGACGGTGGAGATGAACAGTATCCCGTGGAGTCCCGTTTTCGGTATGACACACCCCTCCCGATGAACAGGACCCCCGTTTCGACCGTAGCGCTCTAACACAAGTCCGTTTCGTCTATTTTGCGGTACGCCACACCCCTCCCGATCAACAGGACCCCCGTTTCGACCGTAGGAGGTCTGTTTCCTCTATTTTGCAGTACGCCAGACCGCTCCCGATGAATAGAATCCCGTTTCGAACGTGGTCGGTACATGTTCGCGACCAGAATGACAATGCTACACATGTATGGACCAGGTGGGTCCCGACTGTCAGGCACTTCCTTGCGTGCGAAGATGTAGCTGGTGGGTCCTAGTAGTCAGGGGGGTGAATCGTGTTTTTTGCGTGGATGCACTTCCTTGCATGCGAAGATGGAGCCGGTGGGTCCCAACAGTCAGGGGGGAAACATTTCTTTTCGCGAAATACGGTGGCCCGTCCGGTGGGTCCCGACTGTCAGGTGGAGGAATAATTATTTTCCGCGTAATAAGGAGGCACTTCCTTGCGGCTGTCGTGGACCCAGCTGTCAGCCTCTCCACGTACAGTACTCTTCCGATGGAAGTCGGTCGTTGACCACATTGACCACGCCGCGCCGAGAGCACCACGGCGGTGGACGACGGCGAGGCCTAGGAAGGGGATAACGCGGAGGCGGGGAAGACGCGATAGTGGAAGCCCGCACAGAGAGGAGTACGAGGGTTCACTGGTTCGGCTGCGGTGTGAGGCTGTCGTCGCCGCAGAATAACAGGGGGTGTGGGTGAGTAGAGGGATGCCCTGGCCAGCGGTGGGAGTAGTAGGGGCGGTGAGGCCTGCGCGGCAGCACAGCCGGCCATGGGAGGCGGGAGTAGGCGGTCCCTCTGGCGCTGCTTTGGCGGCTGGAGCAAGAAGATCAGAGATTCAAGAAACACGACGGTCGTTGGATTGACATCCAACGGTTACGTCTGCTAGAATTGTTTGTTGACGTATATAATAACTAAAAAAATCTTGCATACGCGTCAACTTAACAGGCCCACAAGTCAGACCACTCTCTCTTTTTCTTAATAATTTATATATTGCTCATTGCAACTTCTTATGCAATTTATTGCAGTCATTTTTTTGGGTTGGCCAGGGCCAATTTCCCATATTTCTGTGGGTTCCAAACTACTTTTAATACCGAAATGTCGAGCCAGATTTAAAGTACTTTGAAGATATATTTAAATTAGGTTAATGCCCAGTGAAATAGGAATCTGAAAATGTGAAAAAATTCAGAAATTATAAAGTAATTGCCAATTTGTCATCTGTTTTTATATTTACAACCCATTTCATATTACTCTCAAGATTTGCAGGCGTCTTGAAAGAGTTGCAGCCCTTCAGGGCATAACAAAATAAGTAGGCCTGGATAGGGTATTCTTCAGAAAAAATAAACTGGGCTCATTTTCACAAAGAAAAAATAGCTGGGTTGGTCACATGGTGAATATAAAATATAAGCCTGGGCTAGATGGGCCACAGCCCAGTTCAAACCCTGCTCCGTCTCAACAATAACAAAAAGTTACTGCTCGAGCAGCTACGTCCCAGGTGTCAGCCGATCTTGTGTTGTTCTTTTGTCTATTGACTATATATACGCTCACAATGTCGTGGGGCCCAAATGTCAGGAAAACACTAGGAGGAAGCATTTTATTTTTCCATACGCTGGCATGGTGGGCCCCTACTGTCATCCTCTCCACGTACTTCTGCCGATTCCTGTTGTTTGTTGACCATGTTGACAACGCGAGAGGGCGGCCCCGCGGCGAGCGCACCAAAGCGCGTGGAGGACGTCGGTGTTAACAATTTAGGAGATGGTGGAGCGGTGATGCGTGTGCTGAAGCGCAGCCAGCCGTGGGAGGCGGAAGTAGGCGGCCCCGCCGACGCTGGTTTGGTTTTGGCGGCTGGAGGAAGACAGAACTGAAGAAACATGACAGACTGTAAAAGCAGCAGGAGTACTTAACAACCTTAACTGAAACCAGCAGGGGCACTTAACAACCAAAGCTGAAAGCAGTAAGAGTACTTATACAGGTTCAACCGTACAAAGCACGCCTCGAACAGTGCTACTTTGCCTACAGTTAACCAAGGATGAGGCCGCCAAGCCCCAGTACAAGGCCCAGGCGCCACCTCGCGCATCCACAACCTTCTGAAAGGGGCTTCATCTCGAAATGTGGTCAATAAACAGGATATTCGCTTTAGAGCCATGGAAAAGCACGAACATAATCTTCTGTCCTATTCTCCAAGATGGACGGCCTTCATTATTTGAGACCACCCATGAATAAGTATTTTTTCACCTCCAAGGGGAATGGAGTAGGTCGACATAAACATCATGTTGTGACCAAGCGCAAGTCTGACCCGACCATGGTCAGGCATCTGTATAGGAACAATAGAACTGGGCAGTTTCTGTTTCAAGAAGATCACATCTGTAAAACTGTGTATAAGCAATAGTTTATGAACAACATATATAACAGAAAACAGCTCGTACCATAAGTTTCTCGACACAGTTGGACCTGTTCAACGAGTGCAGCAATGGCACACATATCCCACGTGGCCTTCCACCATTGAAATGCCCCACAAGGACCTCAAGATGATCAATAAAGTGTAGGAACTTGTGGATGTCGTCCTAGTCAACTTCAGTGCCATGAGTAACAGCCAAGTTATTACAGAATAACAAACGAGTAGCCTGCTTAACTCTGAAAAAACCTAAACGTGCCACTAACTATAAGAAAATATTAGTTAGAAGTAGCATCTTCGTGAGAGATTCGTTGCTACTTCTAAAGTTAAATTGTGATTAGTTAGACAGAATAGATGGATTAAGAAGTAATCGAGGCAACAAGCAAGAACCGGATACAAAACTAACATGGATGAACAATTGGAACGACGTCGGGGTGGAAGATCGCAGTGAAGATGAGACCAGGTTCTGCTATTTCCATCAACATTCGTGCGCCAACTTTCAATCTGTAACACCTGAGAAAGTTTATCCAAGTTCAGCCATAAAAAAAGCAGTGGTCTTCTTGGTTCATGAACCCAACTCGGAACTTATATCCATGGCTTGTCTTCACTGTGACCATTAAACTAGTGTATTCAGTTATGGCAAGGCCGAGCATCTTGAGTACATGTGTTCTGACAGAGCAAATAATGCACTGCAGGAAAAATAATATGAGAACACAATGTATTCCCTATCCAAATCTAGAAATAACTTCCTCCTTCACGTCAGTGTTGACCATTGTACTAGTACTACCTTTTATCCAAATATAGCAATACAAATTTCCAAGTTAGTCGACAGCATGTTAAAAAAAACCCACCCTCCCATATAGAAAAGAGGATTCTAGGAACATACTGTGCACGTTTTAAAATCCTGTGTTAGGATGAGAAGGAACAAGTGTGGCGTCTCCCCGAGGGCGCAGAAACCTGTAGGTTGCTCGCACTTTGGGCACTACAAATAAAACACACTAGATTCAGTAGGAAGAAAAATGCATCAACGGCGGCGGCTGCCATCCTAGGATTACCTGCGACCAAGGGACTTGGATTTATCGGGGATGGATGAAGAATCCGTACCTGGTTCTCCATGAGAAAACCATATGCAATCGCCGAGAGGGGGTTTTCTCTGAACAAGCAGACGAGGGAGAAGGGGATTCACGCCCAGTGAAATATTGCCGCTTTGTCCGTCCAGCTTACTGCTAAAGCTGGAACCGGGGTGATTTGACGGCTCATTGGGCATGACTGCGGCGCCATATGCACAAATTAGAGTGCGCAACTGCACTCTAATTTGCCAGTTGCCCCACATATCAGCGAAAGGAAGTAGAAAGATAGGAGTAACTAGTTACACATAAATATATTTTTGACAAAGAGATACTCCCTCTGTAAAGAAATATACAAATTTTTTATATCACAACTTTATACATAAGAAAAATCAAGGGGAATGTATATATTCTCTATTTTTTTATTTCTTATAAAAAGCAGAGTTGGTGATGATGGTGTGCCTGCCATCCTGCAATATAGGCCGTCCGATCTATATCTAATGGATAGGAAGAAACTATGAAAATTTAACCGCACTCCTCTCCACATTTGCAGATAAGGCCTTCCCTCGTTCATTTTTTTCTCCGACAAGATAACCTACTCATACAAATGCATCTTGATGTTCCATGCAACGCACAGGCATCTTGCTAATAATTATAAAAACCAGAGTTGTTTTTAAGACAGTATAGACGAGTTGGTGATGATGGTGTGCCTACCATCCTGCAATATAGGCCGTCCGATTATATCTGACGGATAGGAAGGAAACTATGGCAATTTTGCAAAAAGGTACCCACACACCTCTCCACATTTGCAAACAAGGCCTTCCCTCGTTCATCCTTTTCTCTCACAAGATAAATTACTCATACAAATGCATCTTGATGTTATGTGCAATGCACGGGCATTATGGGGGTTCAACTGAGAATATAATAGTCAGACAGGCTCACGGTTCTAGACTTTGGGCCGCAGACCCACCCTGCATGTTTGGGGGCCCATGTGTTCTACCTTAGCGCTTTTCATATTGCAAGCGATCGGTACAGCACTGCTCTTAGATGTTGTCGAAGGCGAATACACAAAATTGAATAAAGCACGACAACTGCTGGAATGAAATCGAACGATAGTTCCTAACCAACAATGAGAGTTGCAATTCTATCAACGATATACCATGTGATAAATAATACTATCGTACTACTTATACACACAGGACACTTGTTTCACCATGGCAAATTATTACATCAAAATCTCTCGGAGGATAGATCAGTTCGGCAGTCGCGTGCTGCTACTGAAGAATTTCAAAGTTGATTTGGACCAGCTCTCTTTGCCGAGAAAGTATATTTTGACATCATCCCCTACTGTAAGATATGATTTAGATTTGAACCTTGACCATCCTTTAGCATCAATCATCATGCGACCATCCTTTGTACTTACGATATATTGAGTAGGTCCATTCACACTAAGGCTACGCATGGTAAGAGAAACTTGGCCGCGGTCGCCCGGATTGTTGAACGACTCCCTCGTTGCTCTAGCAATTCTCTGTTTGCAAACAAGAAGACATACCCAAACAGTTAGATCAACAAAGTGAATCATGTGAAACAACATGGTAAGAAAAAAGAACGAAGCACTTGGGCGACCAATGCTTACCAAGAAGGTGGACATGTCGGTTTTTGTACGGACTTTGGTATATGAAGTGCGAACTGTAGCCCAGTCTGTTCGGTGCAACTGCTTGTTCGGTTGCCGCTGCATGGGCCGGAGCAGATGCAAGTGCAAGTGTTGGTGCAGGTGCCGAAGCCACTGCTGCTGCCAGAGATGGTGCTCCTTGTAGAGCTGGTGCCGGTGTTGGAGCAGGTGCTAGTGTAGATGCCCGATCCTCCGGTAGATCAGATTGATCCGCTGACGCGGTCGGTGCCCAATCCTCAGCTGGATCAGACTGAGTTGCTGCCGCTGTCAGTGCTAGAGCAACTACCGGTGCTCAATCCGTTGCTGAAGGTGGTACCGATGTGCGAGACAGCGGCGATCGTGTCTGGTCTGCTATGATCAGCTTTCTAACTTGACTAGGATCCGTGACCGCGATCCAGTTTTTTTCTTCATTTCTTTTAAACACGAGAAGGACTAAATGTGGCGTTTTTGTTAAACCAAACTGCAGTTCATCATAGGGATTCAACTTGTACTCAGACAACAGACTGATCCAATTTTTTCCAGTAATATAAGTGATGGACAGTGCCTTCATTACTGACACGACATAAGAAGTGAAACCTACAAACATAGCCATCATAGAGCAAACCAAACGGTTTATTCTGTGATGAATCTCACATGGCAAAACCTACATCTAAAATTGCAGGAAAAGAAAGAAAACATGACATTAAATCAATAAGATTTAGACAGTAAATCAATAAGATTTACTTGATGTGACACGAGTGAATCCTTACTAGGAAATCACTATTTTGAAGTACTAAACAGAAGATTGATCGTCCAACTACGGGTGGCATGCAGGGCCCCGCCTACTCCCACAAGCAGGACAGTCCAAAGGTCGTGACAAATCGTATGGACCGAACATCCACGGGACTGGAAATCCTGGTGGGTGTGATAAACCCTGCAATGCATACAAATATTGGAGTGTAACCATAATTGATAAACCGTCCTCACAAAAAAGATGATCCGGATACTTCAAAATATACAGACTGAATTGAGTGGACAGACATTAACATAGACCGTTCTCAGGACTGACCACATACCAAAAGCGGCAGTACTAATAAACAATATAGGGTTCACAAACACAAATCAAGTACTGAACAATAGTACTTACTACAAACAAGCAAAGTTGCACTAATTAAACTCTGCAGACTATATCTTGCCACCGACCTACGGGATGAACCCCGCATAACTGACTAGGCCATGGACTTCGTGAGAGATGTCTACATGCACCATCACCATCTCGTCAACCTTGGAGAACCTAACAGAATGGTCTTTCCACTCATAAACATGATGATGAAGACAGGCCACATCAGATTTGTTGGGAAGCTTTACAAGAACCACACCCTTCGTAATCGAAGGCACAACCAGGAAATTGTTGTGGTCAAGTACAGCCTCGAGAACACGCCTGACAACAATGCTACAGGAAAACACTAGTTCAGGACACGTGGCGATAAGGACACATCAGCTGGATAGTTTAGCAGTAGAACTCATGCCCAGGTCTTCCAGTTCACACGGCATGCCTTTGAGAACTTCATCTCCACCGCAGACCTGGTTCTAATTCCAATAGAAACCATATTTTATTACTACTTCCGTTCAGAAATATAAGATGATTTTCGATATTATACTCCATATATGACTACATATACGCACAAAAATTAGTGAACAAAGACACTAGAACATGTCTTCAAAGGCATGAGAGCAGAGGGATTACTTGCAATATCCATAACACAAGTTACTGAGGCAAATATACCCTCTTCAAAGGTAGCATTTATGTTCATAAAGTACTCCCTCCGTCCCAAAATTCTTGTCTTAGATTTGTCTAGATACGGATGTATCAAGTCACAGATACATCCATATCTAGACAAATCTAAGACAAGAAATTTGGGACAGAGGGAGTAGTTGAGAGTAATCTATAAGAAATCAGTGTCAACCTCTCGCATGTTTTGGTCAAAAGAGGAATTTAGAACCGTCATTTGGCACACTAAAATCACATGCAAGATCACCTAGAAAGTTGTACTACTAGTACTAGTACTAGTACTGCATGTTAGATGAAAAAACACGATCAAGATCGAGAAAAAGATCGTCAACAAGAGACATTACCTCAACTTGCTTAATGAGGGATCCCGGAGAGGGGGGCTTGGACAGGGCGATGGCTTTGAGCTTGTCCATGGTAGTCTCAGCGGGGTGCTTGCGCTTCTTCGTACCATGAGCCTCGATGGTTTTGGCCAGAGCCATAGACATCACGTCGGCCGGTGCTCCAGCGTCCATCCAAGAGAGGAAGCTGGGAGAGAAGAGTGAAAGGAGGAACGAGATGAGGGAGAAGCAAAGCGAGTGGGGGTTTTCTTCATGAGAGGAAGCTGAGAAAGAAGAGTGAAATGATGGTTGCTTCGTCCGTCCAACTTACTGCTGGAAAGGAGGGGGTTTGTGATTTGACAGCTCATTGGGCATTACTGCGGTGCTTCGATCGGGGTAGTCTACCGTCACTCTACTATAGAGTAATTTAGTGCATGGCTGGTGGACCCAGATGCTGGCTGTCCCACACGTCGGTGAAAGTGAGTAATTTAGTGCATGGCTGGAGGAGGATCCGCACGGTAGAGCGTGTCCACTGTTTTTCTGAAGAAAAAATGATTACAGCAAGCGTTTCCACTCTTACAATGGAGGAGTGCGAAACACGGCAGCCACTTGAACATACACAGTGCTCCTACTACTAGGCATGTGCAGTGGTTCATACGTCAGTACTACATAATCTTGTTGCTAGTGTAGTAAGATATGACGATAACAAATGATGTTGTGCGCATGTCAACTATATGTAACATAGTACCGCTTTTTCGACTGTCCGGTCAAGAATGAACAGTGAGATCAATGTTAACAGAACTAGGTCTACAGCGCACGGAGAGTACGGTGCTACAGTACTCCACAAAACATGAACCATATGAAGCACGAATAGTGTTAGGCAGGGTGTATGAAGGGTGCACGAGATGGGAGCAAAAGTTCCCTTCTGGACCCACTTTTGGGTGTTTGGCAGAGTGCATGAAGGGTGCATGAGTCCATACTAGTAGGTTAAAGAACAACTATATTGAGATGAGAATGCACTACAAAAATAATACACTTTCGTGATGATGCGTGTTTGTCATAGTAGGTCGCGTTTTTTGTCATGCATGTACATCCATGACAAATTTATGACAGAATCAAGATAGTCATACCTGTGCTGTCGTAGAAGTGTTCCATGACATTACCAAAATTATCATCATGGAAGTGTCCACTTCCATGACGATAAATCGCGCGTCACAGAAGTGCTTTTGTCAAGGGTGACCGACACGTGGCATCCACCGTAACGGAACACCGTTAAGCTATCGGGTCGGGTTTTGGATCCGATAACCTGTTAACAACCCCGACCAATGGGGATTTTCCACGTGTAAAATCATTATTGGCTGGAGGAAACACGTGCCGGCTCATCGTTGGGACAGATGTCATCCACTCATTGGACAGAAGGCGGCTATGATACGTCAACACGTGGCACGGCCCAACAGTGGCCCATTCCTATGAAAAGGCCAGCCCGTTTGACTTGTTCAAAAGGTGGCGGGCCGGCCCATGGAAAGCCTGTTAACGGCCTCTTCGCGTATAGCCCATTTATAGCCCGCTAACCCAATGCCTGTTACGCCCTATCCGAATTAGGCCCAGTAGCATCATCTGGGCCATCCAATATGATTCCAGCCCGTTTTCTCTTCTGGCCCATGTATGGCCCATGACGTCTTTCGGCCCATGAGGCCCTTTGTAACTATTTCCCCATTAACGGCCCGTGTTGAAACTGGCCCGTAATGAACAGTGTATCACTTTACACCCAAAAACGGCCCGTGGTGAAACTGTCCCGTAATGAACAGTGTATCACTTTATTCCCATTAACGGCCCGTTATTCCATTTGGCCATTTCCAGCCCAAGTTATCTTTCGGCCTTCTGAGGGCCCATTTATTCTTGGGCTCATTTGCAGCATTCAGTTACTTACGGCCAGTTACTGTCATTTTCTGCTTGTGGGCGAAATTCAGCCCGTCATTACAGTCGGCCCGTTTGTGGACCGTTAATCTATTGGGCCATTTTCATAGCATCACCAAATACGGCCTATTAACGGCCCGTTATGGTCAGCCCATAAAACGTACGATTTCCATTAAAGGCCCGTCTACAGCCCATTAAAGGCCTATACAATACCCATAAATGAGTCGGCCCTTACAAGGCCCATGGATCCTACGAGATGTAGAAGGCCCATGGATCCTACGAGACGTAGAAGGCCCATGGATCCGACGGCCCACTGAAGGCCCATGGAGTCGACGGCCCAATGAAGGCCCATGGGTCCGACGGCCCATTGAAGGCACATGGGTCTGACGGCAATTGAAGGCCCATGGATCCGACGGCCCGTACATGACCCATGGGATCGTACGGCCCGTGAAGGGCCGTGGTCGGGCGAGTTGGCCCCCGTTTGAACGATATAGCATATTCAAAGAATTATCCTACTCAATACTATCACCTCTAAAAAGCATACACTATACAACAAAGAGATCAAGGCATAGAAAGGTAGAATAATCCTACACTATACAATAAAGAAATTACAGCCGATTATACCCACTAGACATTATGGTTCGGCACAGGTGTTAATAAAGCATACACAAACAGCAAATTACATACACTGGGCAAATAAAGCTCATACATCATGGACGCACATCAACTTAACTCCATTTCAACTATAATCGATTGGCTGGATTCAGGTAGCACAAATTTCAGTCAGCAAAATCTCCAATTCATTCATGGTTACCTCAGTGTCTTGTTTCATTTTTGACTCCTGCATCTAATACTTGCATGTCCAGTCTCAACTTGTTGATTAAATTTTGACAATCATGTACACGTTGTCTTGCCACCTCTAGTTGATGCTCGAGAACATCAGCACATTCCAATTCCAATCCATAATCATTCGGTAACGGTCATACCGCACTGCTCGCAGATCTTTGTGTTGATGTCACTTCATCCTGAAATGTTTCTGTAAGTACACATGACTAGGGCAAAAATATAGTTACAACAGTGAAGCGAGCAAGACACTATTTTGTACTACATGGCAAAACAAGACTAACAATAATGTTACACGTCATGAAGCATAAGCAGGTGATATTTTAAAAATTATAAGAAAGATAGTCTGTGCAACCTGCATACAGAAATCCCTCTTAGTTCACCTGAGGAGCATGATGTTGGGGCCCAATCGAAAACACAGACAAGTTACAAATTTAGACAACATGTTGCATATAAGCAAGCAGTTGGCCATTCTGTATCTCAATTAAAGTCTTAGGGAGCATAATGAACAGCAAAGGGTTTCATACAAACATACTACAACAGGCAAAACTATGCAATCATTAGCGTAGTATAAACTAGATTGTGAGTCTCATGCAATAATAGTTGGTAAATAGACTTCAAAGCTTCAGGCACACTTCGGCAGAGTAATTAAATGATAAGGCCTTTAAATATGTCAACTAATAGTTATACAAGTACTGAACATTAGGCATGATTATTTGGGCATCTCATTAATTGAGGACAAATAAAGCAATTGAAAAGAGCAAATTAACTATGCCTAAAACAAACAAGGAATTGAACTGTTGAGTTGCATACAGTGACTTACCTTAGCAGGTGGAAGAGGCTCAGCGCAGCTCCTACTTCTCTTGCAAGGCTCCTTCGTAACATCTTGTACTTGGAAATCCTCAATCTTATCTTCATTTCACCCCCTCTGCAAGGTGACACAAACTAGTTACTCGTCTCCTTGGAAGATAAATATGCATACTTTCCAGTCTGTGAACACAAAAGGATGAGATTATAACAAAACAACACCACATAATGAAACATGCCGCATCTCTTGCACTTGCACACAATGAATTGAGCATTTACTATGTCTGCACTATGTAAAAACTAGGCATACCTTTGAACTGGATCTCCAGGTACTCTTGGAGAGCCTACTGTAGTGTACAGCCAAACCTTTATGTCACCTATGAGTTAGACAAGGCCCCACTATAGCAGCCCTTAGTGTTTAAATCGTTGATAAGCTCTGTTGGAGTGTTAGGTCAAGAACAGCAAGTAATCAAAGCAAATAGTCCTAGTATGGCTGGCTGATGCAAACAAGCAATTGAACAGTCCTAGTTTTTGCCAGCTACATAACAGGTAACAACGACCGGTTAGTATATTTGAAGTACATCGGGCAGGTGATGTTGGATGGGTTTAAAGGTGACAAGTACCTAGGCCGTGGCGGGTGCTTGGCATCTCTCCAGACGGTGGGAATCGGGTTAGAAACGTCAAGGGTGATGACACTGCGCTGGCTGACGGGGTCCGGTAAGAAGATCTAGAACCGTCAAGTAGGGTGTTTGTGGAGCGGCTCCGGTAGGGTGGACTACGGTGTGGGCGAAGCGGATCTGTGGCCGTGGACGAGGGAGTAGGTGAAGCTGCTCCGGTGGTTGGGTTAAGGATGGTGTCGACGACGCGGATCTGCGGCCGTGGACGGGGCGTCAGAAGCTGCTCCGGTGGTTGGGTTAAGGATGGTGTCGATGACGCGGATCTGTGGCCGTGGACGGGGCATCAGAAGTTGCTCCAGTGGTTGGGTTAAGGGTGGTGTCGACGATGCGGATCTGCGGCCGTGGACGTGGCGTCAGAAGCTGCTTCGGTAGGTTGGATGAGGGTGCGAGGAAGCGGATCTGAGGCCGTGGACTTGTGAGTTGGCAAATCGGCCTCGGTAGGGTTGAGAATGGTGTAGGCGAAGCTACTCCGGTAGGGTTGACGATGGTGTCGGCGAAGCAGCTCCGGTAGGGTTGAGGAAGGTGTCGGCAAAGCGGCTCCGGTAGGGTTGAGGAAGGTGTTGGTGAAGAGGATCAGAGGCCGTCGACGGGGGCATCGGTGGGGCGGCTTCGGGAGGTGTGGACGAAGCGTCTCCGGTAGGGAGTACGAATGAGCCGCTGCAGATGCACGGTGGTTGACGAGAGTACCGGGGAAGCAGATCCGATGCCGTGGACAAGGCCGACACTGAATGGGCTGTGGTACAGTGCTGGATGAGCAACCTACTTGTTTCTAGGGGAGGTGGGAGGGGTAGATGCGGCCGCAGAAGCAGATCCAGCAAGGTGGACGCCGCTAGCAGTGAATGGGCTATGGTACACCGGTGGGTGAGCAATCTAGGGTTTCGAGAGGGGAGGGGAGAAAGGGCGATGAAGTACGGACGACGTGATGTAAGATGCTCTGGTGCTGTGGAGTTAGTCGTTTTTGCGGGAGGGGGAGAGGAAATGGGGGTGCCGTGCAGTGGGGGGAACCGAAAGTTACCAAAGCAGCCCCGACCTATCATGTAGATGAGGGCGGTATTGCAACTGTTGGTCTCCGTGCACCAAGGACAAAAGGGGGATTTTGCTTGCTAAAGACTAAGGTGGCGGAAATTTTAGAAGGAGGCGGGAGATTTTGCCGCGCGCGGGATCGTTCGTATCCGGTTTCAACTAATTTTGGACCGTGCTAGCGGGAAGGTCATGCTAGACAGTGTACACGGGGCACGCTCAACAGTTAATAACTGGTGTGAAGTCCACACCAGAAAAAAAAGACAATAACTCGGGATGATGCGCTGATAACTTGGACGTTCACATGGGCGCGGCCAATCGTACGGGTGTAGTGGCGCGTTCACAAAAAAGGGATCAAACGCTCAGCCTCTGTATTTCTCGTGTAAATAGATAATTTAGTGCCATTGGTTATTTACTTTAAACATAATGCATTGACGTGTTAGTGTAGAGGCGCACAAAAAGAAATGGATATTGTAGTCAGCTATTTAAAAGTGTTACCTCATATTATTACATAGCCTCCATTTCATAAATTGCGTACCCGTTGAATTCATATATGAATATTACATAAATTACTTCAAAGTAGAAACTTAAATTATCCAAGACTAATGAATTTGAATGCAAGAGTAACAATGGTGCATGTACATAATAGCTTACATTGGTTGTTTGAAGAAACATCACTGGAACTTTGGCATGCACAACTGAAAAGGTTTATTTAAATAGAAAAAAAATGTGATATATGAGTGTCCAATCTTTATAGCGTTGAATCAATATTGTACCTTTGTCCACGATACGAAGTAGATATTGGCTTATGTTCAAGCGATGCACATCCACGATCGCTAGATAGTTATACGTGAATGAATTGTGGAATCACTAGTAGAAAAAGGGTCAAATGTGAGACACATTAGTCCCGGTTTGTAACAGAACCGGCACTAATGTGTCCATTAGTGCCGGTTCCAACGGCTAGGCGGGAGGAGCTCTTTAGTACCGGTTCATGGCGAACCTTTAGCACCGGTTCGTGCCACGAACCGGTACTAAAGAAAGTGGTGGCAGGATGTTGTCAGAGTGGGGCCCTTCCAGCACCTTTAGTACCGGTTCGTGGCACGAACCGGTACTAAAGGTCATCCTATATAAACCCTTCGTCCACCCGCACTCTGTTCTTCCCCCTTTCCCCTCTCACTCTCCTCTGTTCTTCCCTTCTTCCTCTCGAGTTCATCACAAAATTTGCCCCAAATTTGTCAAGATTTGCAGGCCCTCATCCATTCAAATGATCACCAAGGTTAGCAACTTTGTCCTTTCATCTCTCATTGCTAGATTAGCTCTTGCATTGGTTTATATAGTGATTAATTGTGGGTTTTAGTAATTTGGGAGGAATTATATGTGGTAGTATTTGATTTATATGCAATTTGAGGTCAAAATAACACTTAGTTTGCATATGTAGTTGTGGTTTACTTAGTGCCTTCTAAATCTCCGTCATAACCACCGTCGATCGCCCGCACCGTCCCGTCGCCGGCACCACCTTGTGGTGAGCCTCTTGTTCATGAAATTTTATATAAAAAATTGATGTTTGTGTGATTTGGATATATAGTTACTCGTATAATAATTATCTTACCCGTACGTTGTTTGTTATACATAGTGCCATGGTTTTGATATCCGTCCCCGTCGGCCCTCGTCCTTGTTATGATTCGGATGTGGTATATTCTCTTTTAAAACTATTTGTTGCATTTCGTGTTTATGACAAATTATGCCCATCAAGTTGACATAGATATTTTTATCTAGGAGGTATGTGAACCGGAAATTCCAACTGACCCTATTGTCGAGAGGTTAAATTTAGTTGAAAGAGAAAACGAGTACTTGAAAGAAAAATTGAAAAGAATTGAGGGGGAGAAGATGGAATTGGAGTTGCATGTTGCCGATGTCGTCGATGATCACAAGATCAAGATGGAGAAAATGTGCTTGAAGATTAGAAAGATTAGAAAATATGCCATCGATAGTGAGGCTTGGTATCATTATGCTGTTGGATCAATTGTTACCTTAGTTGCGATCTTGATCGCATTTGTTGTTGCATTTAAATGCTTTAGCTAGAGAGTTATTTGTTTGTTTCATTTAAGTGTCGTATGAACTTTATGTATGAACTTGTATTAATTTGGTCTATTCGGTGTTGTGTAATGAAGATGAGCCGGCAATGGATGTACGATGATCGATGTTCTCCCCAGTTTGTTGAGGGTGTGCATACTTTTCTGCTTGCGGCTGAGGCAAACAAGTGGGCGGATGGTTTTATGCCTTGTCCATGTGCTGGCTATAAGAATGGTCGCAATTACTCTACGTCAAGAACCATTCATGTCCACCTGTTTGAGTCCGGTTTCATGCCCCACTATAATGTTTGGACCAAGCACGGAGGAAGAGGGGTTATGATGGAAGACAATGAAGAAGAAGAGGACGACGACAGCTATCCTGGCCATGGGTTCCCTGAATACGATGATACAACAATGGGGGAAGAAGCTGAGCCGGTAATGCAGGAAGAAGCTGAGCCGGCAATGCGGGAAGAAGCTGAAGAAGAGGCATCAGATGAGCCCGTTGATGATCTAGGTCGGGCCATTGCCGATGGAAAGAGAAACTGCGCAAGTGATTTGGAGAAGAAGAAGTTGTAGCGCATGTTAGAGGATCACAAAAAATTGTTGTACACGAATTGCGTAGGTGACAAGAAAAAGCTGGGCACCACACTGGAATTGCTGCAATGGAAGGCATAGAATGGTGTATCTGACAAGGGATTTGGAAAGTTGCTGGTAATGATAAAGGATATGCTTCCAAAGGACAACGAATTGCCCGAGAGTACGTACGAAGCAAAGAAGGCTGTCTGCCCTCTAGGGTTAGAGGTGCAGAAGATACATGCATGCCCTAATGATTGCATCCTCTACCGCGGTGAGTACGAGGATTTGAACGCTTGCCCGGTATGTGGTGCATTGCGCTATAAGATCAGCCGCGATGAGCCTGGTGATGTCGAGGGCGAGCGCCCCAGGAAGAAGATTCCTGCCAAGGTGATGTGGTATTCTCCTATAATACCATGGTTGAAACGTTTGTTCCAAAACAAAGAGCATGCCAAGGCAATGCGATAGCACAGAGAAGACCGTAAGAAAGACGGAAAGTTGAGAGTACCCGCTGACGGGTCGCAGTGGAGAAAAATTGAAAGAAAGTACGGGAAGGAGTTTGCAGATGACGCAAGGAGCGTATGGTTTGGTCTAAGCGCAGATGGCATTAATCCTTTTGGGCAGCAAAGCAGCAACCATAGCACCTGGCATGTGACTCTATGTTTGTATAACCTTCCTCCTTGGTTGTGCATGAAGCGGAAGTTCATTATGATGCCAGTGCTCATCCAAGGCCCTAAGCAACCCGGCAACGACATTGATGTGTACCTAAGGCCATTAGTTGAAGAACTCTTACAACTGTGGAATGGAACAGGTGTACGTGCGTGGGATGAGCACATGGGGGAAGAATTTGACCTAAAGGCGTTGCTGTTCGTGACCATCAATGATTGGCCTGCTCTCAGTAACCTTTCAGGACAGACAAACAAGGGATACCGCGGATGCACGCACTGTTTGGATGATACCGACAGTATATATTTGAATAGTTGTAAGAAGAATGTGTACCTGGGACATCGTCGATTTCTTCCGAGCAGGCATCCCGTAAGAAAGAAAGGCAAGCATTTCAAAGGTGAGGCGGATCATCGGACGAAGCCTCGCCACCGTACTGGTGCTGATGTACATGATATGGTCAAGGATTTGAAGGTGATATTTGGAAAGGGTCCTGGCAGACAACCTGTTCCGAAGGACGCTGACGGACGCGCACCCATGTGGAAGAAGAAATCTATATTTTGGGACCTGCCATATTGGAAAGACCTAGAGGTCCGCTCCGCAATCAACGTGATGCACGTGATGAAGAATCTTTGCGTGACCCTGCTTGGCTTCTTGGGCGTGTATGGGAAGACAAAAGATACACCTGAGGCACAGGAGGACCAGCAAAATATGCACGGAGAAGACGGCATACATCAGTGTCATGCAAGCTACGCTCTTACCAAAGAAGAGAAGGAAATCTTCTTTGAATGCCTGCTCAGTATTAAGGTACCGTCTGGCTTCTCGTCGAATATAAAGGGAATAATAAACATGGCAGAGAAAAAGTTCCAGAACCTAAAGTCTCATGACTGCCACGTGATTATGACGCAACTGCTTCCGGTTGCATTGAGGGGGCTTCTACCGGAAAATGTTCGATTAGCCATTGTGAAGCTATGTGCATTTCTCAATGCAATCTCTCAGAAGGTAATCGATCTAGAAATCATACCAAGGTTACAGAATGATTTGGTGCAATGTCTTGTCAGTTTCGAGTTGGTGTTCCCACCATCCTTCTTCAATATCATGACGCACGTCCTAGTTCACCTATGCGAAGAGATTAACGTTTTGGGTCCTGTATTTCTACACAATATGTTCCCATTTGAGAGGTTCATGTGAGTCTTAAAGAAATATGTTCATAACCGTGCTAGGCCAGAAGGAAGCATCTCCAAGGGCCATCAAAATGAGGAGGTCATTGAGTTTTGTATTGACTTTATTCCTGACCTTAAGCCGATTGGTGTTCCTGAATCGCGGCATAAGGGCAGACTGGATGGAAAAGGCACGCTAGGAGGGGAACAAATAATATGTATGGACGGACATTCTCTCACTGAAGCACACTACACAGTTCTACATAATTCCGCCTTGGTGGCTCCGTATATGGATGAACACAAGAATTTGCTACGCTCCAAACACCCGGAGCGGTCTGATGACTGGATTACACGTGAACAAACCGGGAGTTTTGCCAGCTGGTTACAGACACGTACCATGCATGACACCTCTATTGAAGATGACCTGTACTTGTTGTCCCAGTTACCATCTTCGAATATAATGACTTTCAAAGGGTGCGAGATAAATGGTAATACATTTTAGACGATCGCCCAAGATAAGAAGAGCACCAACCAAAACAGTGGTGTCCGCTTTGATGCAGAAACCAAGACGGGAAAGGAAACATATTATGGTTATATACAGGACATATGGGAACTTGACTATCGGCGTGGTTTAAAGTTCCCTTTGTTTCGGTGAAAATGGGTCAATATGACACGAGGCGGGGTAACGGAAGACCCGCAGTACGGAATGACAACAGTGGATCTCAACAATCTTGCGTATGTAGACGAACCATTCGTCCTAGCCAATCATGTGGCACATGTTTTCTATGTGAAGGACATGTCTACCAAGCCAAGACAAAGAAAAGATAAGGAAGTGAATGCATCGTACGATGAGCCAAAGCGGCACATAGTTCTTTCTGGGAAGAGAAACATCGCGGGAGTGGATGACAAGACAGACAAGTCAAAAGATTATGAAAAGTTTGATGAAATTGCTCCATTCACAGTGAATATTGACCCGAGCATCCCGTTAAATGATGAAGATTTTCCATGGTTACGGCGCAAAGGGACACACGCGAAGAAAAAGTTTCACACCCAAAGATCTGGGATGTGATCGGCTTCACTATCATCACTTTCTTTTGTGTTTCACACCCAGAGGGGAATCTCTGTAATAGTTAGGGTAGTTATGTGTTTTGGCATTTGAAACGTGAAGAAATTTTATGTGCAAACAAATTCTTTCATGCCTTTACTAATTTTTAAAGTTAAGTTATCCACAAGCTAGTGATTCACACTAATTTCAAATAATTCAAAATTTAAACTATTCAAATTTGAAAACTACGGGCACTAACAGAAAGTTTGTAATTTTTTGTACCTAAAGCAAGAATACTCACAAAGAAACTCTAAATACACAAAAAAAACACAAAAATAAATAAAGCAAAAAATAATAAAAAACAAAGCCCGCCTACTAGGGCAGAGCGACCTGCATACGACTAGAAACCCAACCTGTTGTTGGGCCAGGATGCAGGCCCGCAAAGGCCAAGTGGGCCCACAGGGCAGCAAAGAACACGTAGGCCCAGTAGGCCTGCTTTGGAGAGGAGCTCGAGAGAGCGACCGCAAGGGGGTTTATAAACCAGTGCGGTCGCCCCTCGGCTAGCGAGGTGGGACTAAACTTGCCGCACCGCACTTGCGCCAGCGCACCCCCTTTAGTACCGGGTCGTGGCGAAGGGTCAAATGTGAAGCACAATAGTGCCGGTTGGAATTTCAGCCGGCACTAATGTGTACACTAGTGCCGGTTCGTGGCGGCGATCAATAGCACCGGTTCGTGGCGAACCTTTAGTACCGGTTCATGCCACGAACCAGTACTAAAGAGGCTGTGTCAGCCTCCGGTCAGGCTATGGCCCCACCATCACCATTTAGTGCCGGTTCATACCACGAACCGGTACTAATGAGGTTGTGTCAGGTAAGGCTGGGGCCCCACGAGCACCTTTAGTACCGGTTCATGGATGAACCAGACGTAAGCTGTTTTTTAGTCCCACCTCGCGAAGTGAGAGGGACTAGGAGCGGTTTATAAGCCCTGAGTGCAGAGACGATGAAGAAGAGGCTCAATGCTCACGTTGCTTAGCTTCAAGCCTTCAGGAATACGGTAGACTGCACGGAGCTATGCGCAGTGCAGTTTACACTATTCTGAAAGGCTTGAAGCAAATTAACGAGCATTGCACCTCTTTTTTATTTTTAATAACTTATTACAACTCCGGACTTCTTCTGTTATGGCAAAAACTAATTGCATGTCGACATTTCTTTTTTTTAAGTTATAACTCGAGACTTTGACCATCAAGTTTTGCAGAAAAGAAAAAATAGCAGAAAAGAAGAAAAACTATAGCTGAAAAGAAAAAAAACTATATAAAAAAACTACTCAGAAATAAATAGAAAAAAATAAATATAGCAGAAAAGAAAAAACTACTCAGAAAATCACTACAAAATGAACTCTGAAAATGTTGAATTTTGGCAAACTAGATGAAAAACTACTCAAAAATAAATAGAAGAAAATAAATATAACAGAAAAGAAAAAACTATACAAAAAACTACGCAAAAATAAATAGAAGAAAATAAAGCAGAAAAGAAAAAAACTATATAAAAAATTGGGGCACTGCCCTGTGGGCCTGATAGGCCACAGGTGTGTAATTACAGGCCTTAAAGGCCCAACAGACTCATAGGGCAGCGCCCAGAGTTTAGGCCCACAAGCCTGCTATATAGAGGAGTTCGAAGTGGTAGCCGCGGCTGGGTTTATAAACCAGTGTGGCTGCCCTTCGCCCGGCGAGGTGGGACTAAACTTTGGGGTGGCAGCGCGACGCCTTTAGTACCGGTTGGAGCCACCAACCGGCACTAAAGACCACCCTTTAGTACCGGTTGGTGGCTCCAACTGGTACTAAAGGCCTCGTCTTCCCGCCTCTTCGCCTGGCCAAAGTTGGCCTTTAGTACCGGTTGGTGGCTCCAACCGGTACTAAAGGCCTCTCCTATATATACAACACTTGCGAAAATTTCATTCTCCCTCTGTTTCTTCCTCTGTTTCCCCATTGAAGCACCGCCGGCGCGCCCCGATCGATCGACGCCATCGCCGTCGCCGCTCCCGTCCCCGTCGCTGCCCTCGTCTCCGTCGCCGCCCCGGGCCCGTCCCCGTCGCGCCGTCCCCGCGTCGCCGCCCCCGCGTCACACCCCGGCC
>NC_041385.1:691953441-691977449 GCF_002162155.2 Triticum dicoccoides | reverse complement strand
CCCGTCACCGCCCCCGGCCGTCGCCTCGCCGTCGCCGTCGCCCCGCTGTGAGCTCTCCCCCTCTAACCCCTCTCCCTCGACCCCGGCGGCCACCATGGGCGCCGCCCCTCCCCGAGCCATTAGTATATACGTATTTTGTATGTTTAATTAGTTTAGATTATTTAGATTATTATTTTTTCACTATTATATATGTATGAATGCATGTTAGATGGATATAATTAGTGTTTAATTAGTATGTAATTTTTTATATAATGTTGTTTTTCAGTTTTTTAATGGATGTATAGTGTGTTTTCTGTTTTTAGTGTTAGATGCTTAATTAGTATGAAATAGTATATATATTTTTGACATATGCAATGATAGCATAATTAGTGTTATATAGAAATGTTAGAAATTTTAGTTATCAAAATCCAATCAATAAAAAAATGTTACTTTTTGCGGGCATATAGCTAGTATTTGTTCTCGACGATGCCCGGCCCGCATCCTCGCCGTCGACCCGTCCGCGACGACGTCCGACTGACCCATGTCCGGGACTGGGCTCCGCCGGGCTGGCACTGGGAGGTGCTGCCTGGAGGGGCGCGCCGCTTGATGAGGAACCCGGCCCCGGGTCCCGTCGTCGACCCTGATCTCGTTTGGTGGCGTTCGCATGGGCCAGTTTCGGTGCGGAGGGACCCGGCCACGCCGGAGGTGGTACGTCGCCGTGTCAGGGAGGAGGACGAGCACATCCATCGCTACATGGTTGCGTTAGAAGGCGGCAGGTTCTCCAATACCTGGCAGTTTCTTCAGGGATCTCACTTCCGCTATGATCCTGTGAGGGTTCCTTCTCTTTGGGTGTCCACCGCCCGCGCCGCAGGAACCGCTAGTGTCCTAGATTCTTCTGTAGTATTCGATCTTTAATTAGCTACCTAGCCAGTGATGTACTATTCAATATTATATATTATTCGAGATGATGTATTCGAGATTATATCTATTATTCTAGACGATGTATTCGAGATTATATCTATTATTCAAGACGATGTAATTTGAATACTAAATTGTTTTATATTTCTTTTGGATTAGTTAAATAAAAGCTATGGCAGACAATACCGACAGAGAGGGAGAACAGACCATGTTCGATATGATACGCGGGCCAGATGATGATCAGAATGAAGAAGAAGATTATGACGGCTCCGAATTTCTAAACAACACCGGAGAGGGTGATACGATATTTGATCGCGACGACCGAATTGATGAAGTCATGAACTACGATTATGACGATGACAAAGAACATGTTGATCCTGAAACAACAAAGACCGGCGAGGTATATTTATATAAGCAGGCATCTGGTGATCATCACATGTTTTAAATGACTTGAAGATATGTTAACAAATCGATCTTTGTTCTTTCAGCCATCCGGATCGAGCAAATCTTCAGGCAAAAGGACGAAATGAGGCCCGAACAAAAAGTTGAAGGAGGGCGTAAAGTACAATATCGAGGCAGTCAGACCTAATGGTGAACCATTAGCGCCTAAGAAGATTGCGGACAAGTTCGTTCGTCAGTGCGGAGTTCTTGTGAAGGACCAACTCTTGATCAAACTTCAAGAATGGAGAGAGCCAGCAAAGCCACGTCCAGATGTTACTTTTGTCGACAAGAATCAAAAAGATCTGCTTTGGGATACTCTCATGGAACATTTCACCCTACCAGATCATTTCACAAAAGCAGATGTGCAGAAAGTCAAGGACGTTGCTCTTAGGAAGATGGCGGTTGCATTCAAGAACCACAAGAATCGTGAATGGGACAAGTACGTCAAGGGAGGAAGGAAGACTCCAGTATTCGAGGGAACACTAGAGAACCAACGTGCTCATTGGGACGATTTCGTGAAATTCAAGGATTCGGAATTAGCTAAGGAACGGTCGAGAATAAACAAGAAGAATGCCGAAAAAAAGGATAAGTTCCATAAGCTGGGGCCAGGTGTCTATGCGGTGGCAATGCCTAAGTGGGATAAGTCTGAGAAAGAGATGGAGGATGCAGGTGTCACTCCGGTTACTAAGAGCTGGCCCCCAGGTGCAGGACTTGGTTCTATGCGCATGGGGGGAGTTGGACCCGAAGGCAGGCAATGTTTCGACGAAGGCAAGTCTGAAGGGAGCCGACGATGCGATACTTGTTGCAATAGAAGAGGCACGATCGGGGGTGTTCCAGCCCAACAGAGAGAACGACGAGCTTACGCGTGCCCTGGGAAATCCTGAACACCCGGGAAGAACACGAGGCATGGGCGCTATTCCGTGGTATGAGGGGTTTTCAGACTGGAACACCGACTACAGAACCCGTGCGAGAAAGAAGATTGCGGAGGAGAAGAAGAGGAAGATGGAGGAGGAGCAGAGGAAGCGGGACTATGAACGCCTTCAAGGCCTAGAAGCAAGTCAAGCGGAATTGGCAGTCAAATTCCAGCGGCAGCAGGAGCAGATCGACTCACTTACCCAACAAAGGGGGTCTCAACAGCTGCAGCAGCTAGCGGATGATCCAGCATTGGATAGCACCGCCCCATCCATGCTGAGAAGCAGCGTGGGTTCCACCCCGGACGATGCAATGCTGGGTAGATACCCCGTGGATGACATCACGGAGAACACTAACTGCGAGCTACACGTCAAAATAATGAACATATCCATGAAGGTGGCGGACGTCGTTGCTTTTACAAATCCCACCGAGGCAACCTTCCGTTGCAACCCGATTCCAGCGGGCTATGCTCGTGTCTTGGTTGATGAGGTGGTGGACCCACCATATTCGGAGCTACATCTTGACATTCCTGGAGGTGACAACGAGCGCTTTCTCGGAGAGGCAAAACATCGTATCATCCTATGGAAAAAGGATTGCATCATCTTTCAAAGGCCACCGACACCGCGTCAGCCGACTCCTCGTTGAAGTCCGCCACCGAGTCAGCAGACTCCCACTCCTGCAAGTCCACCAAGTCCGGCAAAGTGTCAGGCCACTCCTCCTCCAAGTCCGGCAAAGTGTCAGGCCACTCCTCCTCCTCCAAGTCCGCCACAGCGTCAGACGTCCACTCCTCCTCCAAGTCCGGCACAACTTCAGGCCACTCCTCCAAGTCCGGCACAGCTTCAGACCACTCCTCCTCTTCCAACTCAGCCCCGTCAGCCGTCTCCGCCGCCTCAGCAATCGCAGAAGAGACACCCCGCAGCTATGGTGCGTAGCGGTACGAGTCGAGGTAGTACAGGAAGTACAGGCGGAGGCAAGCGATATAAATATGGTCCAAGCCTCACGCCTCTTCCGCAGAGGCCTTATGACAAGTCCGAGGAGGAAAACGCAGCCATATCGAAGGCCGAGGTGGAAGCCCATTTTGCATCGAAACCGCCATCGCCGCCAAGGGAGAAAGTGCCTGAGGAAACGATTGACCACTTCATTCGTATGGCTCAACCACCAGCTTCCAAGCCTGTTGACACAGACTATGAGCACCACATCAGGAAGTTAAATCGAGCACATCTACGTAAGGAGGCGAGCTCGGGATCGAGCAAACAACAAGCAGCTGTCAAAAATGCGGGAAAACCATTCCCCAGCTGGGAGAACAGGCGGCGCAATCGATCCCCTCGCTTGTTGTGCCAACAACACGTGACAGTACGCGCGCCCAATATTATTGTGGGCAAACAGTTTACGTTCCCGAGGTGGGCAATGTGGTAATAACCAAGGACCATATAATGCAGGCTGAAGTTCTCAACATCACTGTTGGACAACTCCTCGAGATCGAGCCCATGCCTGTGCTTAGAGAGGATGAAATAAAACGGAAATACGTCCGGGGCCAACCTTTGGTCGAGCCAGACAAGGTCAAGAACCTCCCAACGAGAATGTATGAATTGCATCAATGGTACATGAACATTACCAAGATTTCAGATCGATTGTCCCTCATGGTGAATGTCAAGGAGGAGCATTACTTCCATGAGAAAGCTCTGTCCGTTGAGTATTCTGAACTGTTTCAGTTATACAATCAAGACGCACTCGACAAATCTATCGTCAGTTGCTATTGTCTGTAAGTGATTTCTTTCTGTAATTTAAGTCTCAAGCTAGTTGTAGTGATCCTTTTGATCAATCATTACCTGTAATTATCCTCACTATATTCTTTTCTGTGGTATTATGCAGGATGAAGATGTATGAAATGAGAAAAGGTGGACGCTTTGGCATTGGGTTCATTGACCCAAACTCCGTTAATGAATACACATGGTGGATAAATCCACATCATCAAAAGGACGTAGAGGACAACATGCTAGAGTTCTTGAAGCGCCTCAAATACAATGAAGATATACTACTTCCTTACAACTTCCAGTGAGTCACACTGTCTTGTACTACAAATTCTCTATTTTTGCCTACTAGCTAGCTACATGTTTTTGCTTACATATGCCCGCTTAATTAAGACATGCAAACGTGTGTGCATGCAGATTTCATTGGGTCTTGTGTATCATTAAAGTTGACGCCGGAACAGTTGAAATACTGGACTCACTACTCAAAGTTAAAACTGACTATAACATCTTGTTTGGGATAGTCAATAGGTAATTTCAATCATTATTAACTATATATCTCGGCCTATTTAGTTCGTCATTTCATGATATGAACTATTTAATAACCCCTTTATTCATTTTCTTTGTTGGAGGGCAGGGCTTGGGCAAGGTTCATCAGCGTCACGGATGGCGAATGAAAAAAAAGCTTCAATGGTTTCGACCCAAGGTAAGTAATTAAGTAGTACTAGCTAGCTAGCTAGCTGCCATCTCTTTAATTATTATGCTTGATTAATTATTATCTAATCAAATTCCATTCTCGTAAAGGCCCTGAAGCAGGCGCAGGGGACTGATCTGTGTGCATTCTGCGTTTGCGAGAAAATTTGCATGATGGCGTCCGAAAGGAGCAGATCTCAAAGACATGAATGGGTACGTTTGTCAGAACACTATTCACATTTTTTACACCATTATCGATATCTAGTCACACAACTAATACACATGCATATTGATCAACTTCTTAACAGTTCAGAGAGGTGCGGGAGAAGCTCCTAGAAACGGAGCGCGTAGAAGCACTTCAAGAGGAAATAGCGAGATTTTTGCTCGACCAGGTCATAAATCCGAAGGGAGAATACTATTACCCGCTACCGCCCCCATGAAAACCACTTCCAATTGTCATCGTGCTCCGAAGGCACCAATTAGGCTAATGCCACTGGCTCCGAAGGCAACATGCATATGTAGGAGAAATTGTATATAGCTATACATGTGTGTATGTGTGAAATAATTAATATGGTGGTTTGTGAGACATTGATGATATATATATGCATGATTGGTTCTACTAGAAATTCTATATATATATATATGCATAACGTGTACAATGTGTAGTATCGTAAAATACCAGCAAACGAAAAAGAATTAAATTGGAAACACAAAATTAAATGAAAAAGAAATCATAAAACTAAAAACCCCCCAAACCTTATAGTACCGGTTGGTATTACCAACCGGTACTAAAGGGCTCCAGGCCCCCGGAGCTGGCTCGTGCCACGTGGTTGCCCTTTAGCACCGGTTCGTGCTGAACCGGTACTAAAGGGGGGGGCCTTTAGTGCCCACACTTTAGTGCCGGTTATGGAACCGGCACTAAAGGGCCTTACGAACCGGTGCTATTGCCCGGTTCTGCACTAGTGAATCTCTCTCACACGCATACATATCTCATTTTCATGTGGGCATCGGAATCACGCACGCGCACTTCATGTATTTCTCTCCCTCCGTCAGGGTTAAATTCGTCTTTCTACCCCGTCCTACAAGTCTCTCACACAGAAACACACACGCTCTCTATGTCTAACACGCCCACCCCTTTAATTCCGCCCACCCACAACCACTAATGTCTCAAAGTATAATAATGTCTCTCACACATATGCTATCTACCTATCCCTTAATATAGCTAGATATGTGTCACACAAACTCCTTCTCCCTACTAGCAAGATGCCCATGCGTTGCATGGAACATCAAGATGCATTTGAATGAGAAGTTTATCTTGTGGGACAAAAGGATGAACGACGGAATGCCTTATTTGCAAATGCGGAGAGGGGTGTGGGTATCTTTTTGCAAAATTGCCATAGTTTCCTTCCTATCCGTCGGATATAAATCGGATGGCCTATATTGCAGGACGGCAGGAACACCATCATGACCAACTCTGTTTTTTATAAGAGTAGAGATATGTGAGTGTCACTGCCCCCCTCACACCCCCACACCCCCACACACCCACACTTCCAACACCGAAGGAGTAGGGTGACACCTCGATCTTGATACTAATCTATCGACTGGCTTCTCTCTCAAACACACACACACACACACACACACACACACACACACACACACACTACCCGGCACCGAAGGAGTAGGGTGGCACATCGATCTTGATAATAATCTATCTACTCCTCTTTCAAACACACACACACACACTCGCTAGTTGTGCCTCTGTGCCTACCGCGCACACTCTTGATACGTCTTTCTCTCTCCCCCCAACAATGACAACAGAAGGGTGACAACTCGATCTGATCATAACCTGTCAATTGGTTTCTCTCTCAAACATTGTGTCTCGGTGCCTTGCTCGGTAGCCCCCTTGATATGTAGACTTCTTGCGCGCGCACAACTATAGTGACGATGACGCTGAACCCAGTGTGCCTTGTTTTTACCGGCCTCATGTGATAGTTTTCACCCTGTTTTCTGTTAATTAACAAGGCAACCTTTTCTTTGTTACTACTAGTGAATCTGAAATCATTCGGGCAGACATAAAATATATCACTTCAACCCAATTACCGCAGCAACTATTTTAAAAGAAATTAGCTAGCTGCCCGTGCGTTGCACGGAACATCAAGATGCATTTATATGAGTAGTTTATCTTGTGAGAGAAAAGGCTGAACGAGGGAAGGCCTTATTTGCGAATGTGGAGAGACATGTGGGTATGTTTTTGCAAAATTGCCATAGTTTCTTTCCTATCCGTTAGATATAAATCCGATGGCCTATATTGCAGGATGTCACGCACACCATCACCACCAACTTTGTTTTCTACTCCCTCCGTCCGAAATACTTGTCATCAAAATGGATAAAAAGAGATGTATCTAAAACTAAAATATGTCTAGATACATTTCCTTTTATCCATTTTGATGACAAGTATTTCCAGACGGAGGGAGTATCTGTCTTTTTAGAGATTTCAACAAGTGACTATGACCGGACCTTACCAACATACTCAAAAAATTAGTCCATATTTTTTATGTTACCCTCTTTTCTTGGCGGTGCAGTGCCATCTGGATACCTCATAAATAAATCAAGGACAAATCTGACCCCTTCCTGAAAAGACATACAGAGCAAAATGAGTGAATCTACACTCTAAAATATGTCTACATACACATCCTTATGTGGTAGTCCATTTGAAATCTGAAAAAGACAAATATTTAGGAACGAATGGAGTATATATAAGAGTAGACATGGAGATATATCTCCAGCATGGTCTACAACAAAAATGTGCTGGGCTGGTTAGCGCCGGATGCTCGCAACATGATGAAATGAGTTCGAATTCTGTCTTTTAAATATAGATTTTTATATTATATATTACTCTACTTATTTAATATATACTTCTTTCGCTACTGTACTGACAGTGAAACCCACAGAGTACTTAGAATACAAGATTAAGGATGGACTTGTTTTCTTTAACTTTCTGTACGAAGCTGTAGCCACCCTGCAAGTCACGTGTACACTGTACATGCAATTAACTTTTTATAGAGGGACAATCATACAGGCAATTAACTCAAACGGATTGGATGTCACTCTATTATTTCCAACATAAAGAGCATCTCCAGCGGCAGCCGGCAAATTTCCTCCCGCTTCCTTCCGCGGAGGACGACATCTAACGCCAGCGGCATACATTTTTACAACTCTAACCAACCAGATGAATTTCGTGCAATCACGGGCTGATTTCATATAAGCATGAAGGATCTCGTATAAAAAGCCGGATCTTCATATAAACATGATGGATTTCATTACATTTAGATGAACTAAGAGGTGCCAATCTGGCTCTCTTGTATAATTAATACTCCCTCCGTCCAGAAATACTTGTCCTAGAAATGGATGTATCTAGACTTATTTTAGTTCTAAATGACCGACCACGGATCCCTTTGTCTTCCTCATGTCCATTAGACACTTGCGGGGTCGATGAAGGTCATCGGAAGAGACGAAGCAGCAAAGAAACCACCTGAATCCGCGGTCGTCGCCTCGGCGGTGGCCTTCATGGGTCCCAAGTGGCGGCGGGCTCCCGTGTTCTACTTCTCCTCGATAATGGCAATGGACACGGAGAAGATGGCCACCGACTCATCGCTCTCCACACACCTGGCTTCTGTCTCTACCTGCATGGCGCTGCCGCAGGCATGGGAGGCGCGCCCGCAGACACGGGAGGCGCGGCCACCGCAGACACTGGTGGCGCGGTACGACGCGGCAGCGACAACGCCCGTACCGGCGTGCTCGCCGCCGTGCCGGCGTGGAGCAACTCGCCACTCCTCATCGAGCTGAACTGGAGTGGCGAGTTGCTAAACCACGCGCCTGCTTGGGGTGGCAACTGGCTCCGTCGGGCCAAGCAAGGTTGGTGAAGCACCGAGCGGCCTCGCCTGTATCCGAAGGGCTCGGCGAGCCACCCAACCGGGTAATATGCCGGAGAACGGCTCCTCGGAAGCCATCGGAAGAGTGGAGAAAATGCTGAAGGAGGAGATGGGGGAGCGGCGGAGGGGTGCGATTCTTGCCCGCTGTCTGTCTGGCCTCATGTAAATAGAGGGCGGACGGTAGGAGCTTGGCCGGCGTCTGGCCTCATTTAAACTGAGGGTGGACGGGAGGAGCTCGGCCGGTGTTGCATTTAATTCCGGCCCTCTCATGAACGGACATGTGGCCGGAGTAGGATTCTCGGTTTGCATGCGGGTTTAATGGAGGGGTTTAATGGAGGCACCGGGCGTGCAACGGGCGGCGCAGTACTATTCGATTTGACAACAGTAATGAGCCATCAAATCACAAAGGCCCTCGCCTCTCGTGAAACCAACCGAGCTAGACTACCCTCTAGCCTTTTAAAAAATGTATACTTTTGTACAACAGTAGTATCGATGGATTGCGCCATGGAGCAAAACTTGAAATTAAAAAAAGGTGGTACATGTAGAGAGCGCTCGTCGGCAAATTATGCATATAGTACTATTAAAAAGGCTAGTCACAATAATGGTGTCCAGCACAACCCACCCCTCAAATAAAACTAAGCATCCTGGAATTCTTTGACAAAACTAAGCACCCTGAAATTCTTTGACAACTAAACTGCTCGCTATATGATGTTGGCCATATATATTGTACGTATATAATGCGAAGAAACGAGTGGTAGTACTATACCAACTAAAAGATGAAATGTAAGAAATACTAGTATGTACGTACTGAAGAGTTAAAGTAACGAGAAGAAACATAACATAGTTCTGCTGGGGGCTCGGCACAACACAACCCTCAAATTAAATTAAGCACACCTAAAATTAAACTTTGCAACGATTCTGGAGACACTGCATTAGAACCACCATGAGCAACGACACTGCCACCTTACTCGGAGTCCTCGTCCATGTCCTCGACTTCGTCCTTGTCCCTCTTCCTCTTGGCCGATACTTCTTTGCTTGAACCGCACACTTGGCTCTTGCTCTTCATCTAACCCTTGTAGATATTGAAACAAAGGTAGCCATCCATTGCAGTGTAGTGGATGTGGTCTATATCTAGTACATTCCGCTGCCTTGCATAACGATGAAACGCGTATGGAGGTTTCTCCAGTTTATCGTACGAAGGATGAACCATGGCTCCTGCCAGGGTCAGCATTGAAGGCTGACGAGAGGACACCAGCCGATTCTTCTGGAGGTCAAAGGTGTTGCCTACAATGAGGCCTATCTGACCTAGTACTTCTTTGTCATTACCAAAGTCTACAGTAACGAATTTGACTAGGTTGCTCTCGAGGAAGTCCTTAAAATCCAGGCATTCAATGTTGGCATGGCATATGTGGTAGACCAAGCATAAGTCATGCACGCAAACCTAGATCACGGCGGGCTTCTTCCTCTCTTCGTCCTTTAGATCCTTCTCTCATCCTAGGACTGTGGTGTACTCAACATCTAGCCCAGCGACCCGCTCATCATCTGAGTCTTCGAACATGCGTCTGAAGCGAGAAAGGCATCATTTCACCGTCGCAGAAGAACGGGTGTAGATGGCGTCGAACTCATCGCCGGTGATGGTTCTAACCTTGTACTCACCGCCGATCGTGGAGATTTGGGACGCCATGGATTTGGGAGGAGGCTTAGGATTAGTGGAATTGCCGTAATGTGAATGGACGGGACGACTAGGAGCGAACCGCCGTAGTATTGAAGGACGTGCGGGGACGAGTAGGAGCGAACTGCCAGCGTGCGAACGGTAGGGTAGTGGCTTTCCATTCTCCCATGATACGGGCTTCTGAGAGCCCTTGGATCTGAGATCGAACGGTTGCACGGCGTGATTCTAGACCTATGGGTGAATATCCTATCCTAGAGGGTTATTCTGCAAATTTTCAGCAACTTAGCATGCGACCATTTGATCTCAGATCCAAGGGCTGCCAGCAGCCCGTATCATGGTCGCGCCTACCACGACCGTCGCGTCGCTCGCGCGGTCGCGCCCTTGGAGATTTAACACGGCGCGTTAGGCTATCTGATGTTGGCATGTCATACATAGTCATCACTTGGTCACTCATACTACAACAAGGTTAGCTATAAGGTTGGCTATAAGTGTATTCTTTTTTACTCCTCTATATCTCTTTCTTCGTACTCCCTCCATCCCATAATATAAGAACGTTTTTGACACTAGGACACAAGGAGTACTAGTATTTATTGCATTTGCCAAGGAGTGACCTCTTCCAATGAAATGGTGTTGCTAAGTTTGCTTCATTTAATTATCTATAGACTCAAAATTGTCTTTTCAGCTAGGTACACGCGCTTAGCACTGTTTCTTCCTTGGGTCACCAAACTAGTCTCTCTCTTATTGATTAACTTGCCACATCAGACTTTATGCCTATGTGGCAAGCTTAGCACCTGTAGGAGCAAGTAAGGCTGCTTGTAATGGGAGTAGTATCATGCATGCCAACTATGCAATCTTGATGAGTTGACGTCGAATTAAATGAAGAAAAGAGAGAGTTGAGTATCATAATATGATACTTACTGTAGTATCATATTAAATGATGTGCTACTATGTGTCATGCATGACAATAAATAAACTATCCTATGATACCAACACATGATACTATGCATTACGGATGTAGTATCATACAAAAGTATCATATGCATGATACTAGTATATGATACTCTCCATTACGACCAACCTAAGTACAATAGTGCGCTTTACATGGAATTTTTGCATATGTGGAGGAAAGAGAGGCAAGGAAAAAGTGGAGAAGTGGGCTCTCATGCAAGAGCCAGCCTCTACTACATGGTGGAGCATTGGGAGAGGCACCTGTATGGAGGTGATCGGGAATCGGGAGACTCACGCCGGTCGTAGCGCCGCAGTTAAAATGATAATGGCAAGTCAAATCATGGGGCCCCATCTGTCCAGCAGTAACTTGATGTCAAATCACACAGCCCTACGTTTGCAGCAGCCTACTCCCTCCTCTTCTCGTGTCTCTGTCAAACTGACTAGGCGGAACTGACCCATCTCTCATCTTCTCGCGTCTCTGTCGAACCGACTAGGCGGAAAACCGAGTATGTGTCTTACATGGCAATAAATAAAGTACTACATGATACTAATATATGATACATGGCGCAGGAGTACTAAGTATTATTAATACAATTTTGCTAGAACTCATCAAGATGAGATATAATTTGGTCTCATTCATCTTTTATAGCCATTGGATGTGCTGCTATAAGATGCGTGTGTGCTGACATTGGTTGTATTTGTTCTTGTGCAATGAACTGACCACTACATGTCATGTTTGATAGTCTCAAGTCATTAAAAGCATACAAGCCCCACATCTCTTATTGGTTGATTCCTCTATTTATGTCAAAAAATAAGAAACAACGTGAGAGTTAATGCACCACGCCTATGTGTTTACTATTTGGTTTTCATAAGATGACTTCATACTCACCTAGACGGAGGGAGTATTTGATTTGACAGCGGGCGGCGCAGTTCCCGATACGGCTTTAATGCAGACGAGGGAGGGAGTAGCGGTTCCCGATATGTTGAACAGCCAATGCATCCTCCTTCAATTAATGCATGAGGGAAGTAATGGGAGGAGGTCCGGGAAAAGAGGCCGCACGATGTGAATGCAATGCAGTTTGCCCTCATTGCCCTCATATAAAGGCGCCCCTCCATTCCGATGCATCTACCACATCGTACGCACCTAAGCATTTGCCTAGGCACCTACACTAAGAGCAAAAGAGCTCACTCCAGACCCATTGTGGCGATGCGCGTGAGCGGCCAGCGGCTGCGCCAGATGGTCCACGACGCCGGCCTGCGGCATGGCACCGAGGATCGTCTCCAGATGGTGTTGGAGACCGGTTGGTGGATGGACGCCGTCGACGCCAACTATGACTCTCAGTTGGACCAGATGATCGTTGCCACCAGCAACAAGTTTATCGTCCTCAAGAAGCTCGCGGACGACATCGCCGTACTCCTCCAGCCCGCGCGCCCAGGCTCCTCATTGCCTGACACACTAATCGGCCTCCATGGCCGGAACCTCTTTCAAGCATTGGTGGCCCTGCGACTGCCCGCCGACGCCACTAAGAATGTCCACCTGGAGGTCGCACTCGTCGCGAGGCACCTCGCCCTGCAAGAATTCGTCGACCTACACATCCACGTGTACGAGCAAATCATGTACATAGGTATCTACAAGGCCAGTGAGGACGCTACGATGTTGGCCTTCCTCAACTTGCTGGAAGCCTTGGATGCCTTTGCTGAGAAGCACCTCGACCTCGCCATAAAAGCCGCCGCTCCTTAGCCACCGGTCGGTGGCCCGGCGCACTAAGTTGAGGAGGAGTAGGTCGTACGTTCATGGATCCATCTTTCTTCTTGCCTTCTGTAACCACCACTGCGATCACATCATCGTGCCTTAATTCTTATTGTGCTGTTGCATTCTCATTCCAGTCAATACCGACATGTGCGATCCCTTTGCTTAATTATATGCATCACTGTAACTAGTACTCCATCCGTCAATTTATAAGTTGTGCTTACCTTTTCAATCAACTTCGTGCAACGCGTGGGCATCTTGCAAGAAACACTAGAATATGTCTATATAATCCGTATGTGATAGTCCATTTGAAATCCCAAAAAAGACAAATATTTAGGTACAGAGGGAGTAATATATTAGGAGTATATCAAAACAATAGTGATTTCTTTCAAGTTTGTGAACAATACTACTATTCTACTACTTTGGATACGTCGCAACGCACGGGCACATTGCTAGTAAAAGGAAAAGGCCTGCCGCGTTCGCGTCGCACCCCCACACGCCCGGGAATCGGGAGTACTCCACGGCCCGTCCGGCACGACACATAGCTTAGGGACGGCGTGTTGCCTAGCATTTTCACTTTCATGTGGGACTTCCGTTGAGCAAACCGACACCCCGCCCGCCGCCGGATTGGAAAACAGAAATGAGGGGAAGATCTAGCTGTAGCATGGAAGCCAAGAAATTTGGTGTCAGATGGGGCTCGTTGATAGAGTAGGAGCATTCCGTACTAGTACTACTCCTACTAGTACCAAGTTTGTACACCTAACTATATTACTAGTACTACCACTATACAACTAGTAGGTACGTGCACGGCACAACATTGTAGGAACAAAAAACGGGAAGATCTTGTTTTGGGTGATTTATCTTTTTTTCAATCAACGTAGTATGAATAATATGATGTGGGGGGCACCCATGAAGCTTATGTGGCTTGGTTGCATGGCTACAAAAGGTTAGAGAAAAATAAATAGATAATATGTTTAGAGTGCACTCCACTAAATAGATATACTTTGGATCCATTGCAACGGACCGGCACATCTATGTCTATACCCCCTATATAGTGTGTGAAAAAACTTTGAAAGTTGGTCGTTGGATGAAGCCAATCCGATGGTACAAAGATGGCAAATCTGAGCACTACTGGCCGTTGGACATCATCCACCAGATTCTGCCACATGTATAATCTAGAAGACTCCATGGTTGAACTTTAATTCATGACTAACTTTGCCACAACTAAGCTTAGGCAAAGTTATTAGTTCTTCAAAATGAGAGCCACAAGTTGGCAAACCTAAGGGAATCTTGCCACATTTTGTGTGTGTATGTTATGTGGGGCCTTAGTGTGGCTTGCCTAAGGTGTGGCTTGAACCAAACACTCACCTAAGTTAATCAAACTTGCCTAACCTTACATTCCACCAGATTTTGCCACATGTTAGAATCCAGAAAACTCCACATGTAGAAGCATAATGCACAAACCACCAGAATCTCATGCGTGCAATGCACGTGTACCTTACTAGTACTAGTTGGTAGTAGTAAGAAACAAATTCCAGTTTTGGCACGAGCTCGTACCGCGGGAGCACCACAAGGCCTGCTGCATGAGTTACATTTCCCTCTCAGGGCCCACGGGACCGAACTTCAGTGGCTTAGTGCCCGGCCTATGAGTCAATGACATGCGAACCTTAAATGCGGCTGGCCCACCTGTCTGCGAAGGAAAGGCAGGGCAAAGCAGTGATAGCCACGTCAGAGGATCCATGTCCACGTCGGGGGACGTCATGCCGTGGGTTGGAGCGGCGTCGTGGGAATCGCGTGTGGGTGTGGAAGTGGTAGAAACAAGAAACGTGATGGTCGCCGTGGTTCAACTTCCATGGACAAGCTGTCATGTCTGCTGACACATGTATATCAAAACTAGAGTGTTTATATTTCAAGCACATGAACAAGTATTATTCTACTACTTTGGATCCATTGCAACGCACGGGCCAGCACATTGGTAGCAGTAGTGTCCATCTCTATCTCTAGAGGCCTACCCTCGTTCATCCTTTTCTCTCACAAGATAAACTACTCATACAAATGCATCTTGATGTTCCATGGAACACACGAGGATGTTTCCTTGGGGGTCTCTCCAGCATGGCGTGGCCGTAGTTGCAAGTTGACGCCCCTTGAGATGCCGACGTTGAGGGGCACTCGGATTTCCTCCGATGAGCAGGTAAGATGAGTTTGATCACGTAGTAAATGAATTCTAAAGACTACTTCCATGTCCATTTCCAAATTCTCCCCCTGCCCACTATTTCACAGGTTAGGCTCGGTGCGAGTGGATATTGGCTTGCATATGTACGGGAGGGTACCAACATCAATTTGCACAACATTTACAATGGTGACACCGTTCCCATAGAACCTTTGTCCAGCATTGGGATCATCCATGCAACAGGCCACCGCATGAATTGGTACGATGGAACCACGGTGAGATTGAATAATATAGCACGAACCTTGCACATGACGGTCAAAGGCGGACCATGCTGTCTGCGGCCGATTTGTTGCCGTACGAGTAGGAAGACGTTGTGCTCATTTCTAACCGCATCTTCGTGGTGACAAACCAGGGGACTTATTTTGTATGGGACACATCCTACGATATACTCCCTCTCTCCCAGTTTATTTGTTTTGAATCTTTTTGTTTTATAGGTTTCAAATTCAAATTTTGAGCTCCCCATCACATGTTGAGATTACAATGTCCATTAAATCGTTGCGTGCATGTATAGTAAAGAAATAAATCTTCAGTTTGGCACGAGTTCGTGCTGCGGGAGCACCACAAGCCCTGGCGCAGGAGTTACATTTCCCTCTCAGGGCCGTCAGGACTGAGCTTCAGCGCCTTTGAATCAATAACATGTGGACCCGATAGGTGACTGGTCCACATGTAATGCTCCCGAAGGCAGAGGGGCAGTGGGTCCAAGAGGGGTGAGCCACAGGTCGGGGGACGTGTGGTGTCATGGGTTCGAGCGGCATCGTGGGAATCGCGTGTGGCTGTGGTAGAATCTTGATGGTTGCCGCATTTTAGGTGGCCCACATGTCATGCACACAAAGGCAGACGGGCGATGCGGCCGAGAGGGGTGAGGCGCACGTCGGGGGGTGTGGTGCCGTGGGTTGGAGAGGCATCGTGGGAATCGCGAGATGAAACGTCATGGTCGCCATAGTTGAACTTCGATGGACAAGATGTCATGTCTATGGACACATACACTGCATACCGATCACTCGAAGGAGTAGCAAAGAAAGCTATAAATGCGGATAAATAGTTCCTTATAGTCAAGCGGACCCAAGCTACTACTCTGTTCCAAAGACATGCACACCATCGAAATAGTCCATCTATATCAATATACACCGAGAGGGAATATTTTTTTACAAGAGAGGAAATAGTTCATCCATCCATAATGCCCTCCTGCTGGTGCAACCTTTTCTTCTTCTTCTTCTTCTTCTTCTTCTTCTTCTTCTTCTTCTTCTTCTTCTTCTTCTTCTTCTTCTTGTTCTCATTCTCCGTGGGAGACGGCTTCGCAACAAGCTCTTTGGACCTTGCAGCTATCTCGAAACTCACACGGGCATCAAGGGCAACATATTTTATCCGCTCGTACGTCAAGGGATAATTCTCCCATCCAGACGACCTTAATGTCACTATCTCATCACCCTTCTCAAGATTTGTACTGAGCACTTGCTACGTCGAATAGGGATGGTGTGTGTTTATCACAATCTTCTACAAGAATTTTGATTCTGGTTTGTAGGTCAGCGATGCTTTTCAAATCAAGGTTGTACGGCTCCATCTTTTGTTTGTCCCCTTCGATGGCTGCCCCACAGAAGTATACGTCCTCCCGAGACAATAAATCGTGAAGCTCACCTGGTATGGAGGGCGAGTGTATGATGTGGTACACCAAAACATCATCTTCGAGGCACAACTGAAGGACGGCGGTGCGCTGGATCTTCCCAGGGGCACGCTTCGTGTACTCTGCATCGAGACCGATGACCCTCTTCTCTACCTTTTCGAGGGAGTTGGATACATTATTGATCCACTGCCGAACAACCCTTGGGTGGACGGTGACGGTGGCAACTATGCGCATCGATCCTTCGACGAGGACATGTTGGACGTTAAAAACCTGCATCTCGATCTCTTTCGCCATTTGGAACTGCTGGAACGGAGGGCTATGGTTTGGAGAATTAGGATTAGATGGCTAGTCTAACTAAAGTAGTAGATGATTATTTAAAGAGGTTAAAACAATGTGAACGCAGTGGGGTTTGGATGCAAATGAAGACGAAGGGGAGGTGAAGAAGTCGAGGAGAATCGGTTCCCGATGGAGAAGTAAATGGGAGAAGTGGCGTGCAGGTAGTTGATTGGACGGCTAGGTAGACTAAACGAAAAGGCTATGCGGGTAGACTGATGAGTCGTACCTGTTCGTGTTCGTGCCCATCCTTCCTAATAGGTGGAACCTATGCAAACAGATAAAAAATGTGTCGTAGCTTCTTTTTTTGACCGCGTGAGTGGGAGACACAACATTCTCTGGTTAAGGAATACTCCCTCCGTTTAGGTGAGTATAAGTCACCTTATGAAAATCAGGTTTTCCAAAAACCTTTAGGCGTGGAGCATTAACTTCCTGCTCGATACCCTCCCGGACTCGTTAGCCAGCGTTCTCTTCCTCTGCTGCCGCATTCTACCTTTCCATTTTTCCTCTTCTCAAGTGCGGAACGATCTGCATGCCGTCCTTGATGCACCACAACGACCACTACATGCATCACGGTAGGGCTTTGATTGGGCATGCACGAGAATTTGGTTCTGCTCGCAATATGGATGATACCTGAACGATGAGGTGAACAGGCATGCTAGCACGGGAGACCTATTTCCGCTATACAATACTGGAGTACTCATGTTCCTACTAGTAGTAGTAGTAGTACATTAGTGGTACACTTGATGGTCAAAATACTATTCATCCGGTCCTCACAGTGAAGTGACAACACCCTGTGCCTGACACTAGTCGAGGCGGCGTGTTCGGGTTACCAAAGTTAGCCTCACCATGTGCACTGTGCAGTCTATCACCACTGTTGTATAGCACATTGGCGCCTCGCCTCGTCTCCCTCTCCGCTCCCATAACACCACTCCATCTCCATCTCCTTCTCCATCTCCTTCTCCGCCTCTGTCTCCATCTCACTGTGCCCCCGTGTACCGTCTCCTCACTCGCCTCCCCCAGTACCACTATTCCCTCGCTAGCCGCTCTAGCACCGACAGCCTTCTCCCCCGTAAATCAAGCCCCCCAAAAACCCCACATTTCAAACTCCACCATGGCCGAACGCGAACCGTGCAACATCCATATGAGCCGCGATTGGAGCAATCTCCCCAGTGACATCCTCGACCTCTATTATTCGTGTATGGATATGTCGAGTGCCCTGCGGCTGGCTGCATGCTCGAGGGACATGCACACGGCCATCATCGAAGCGAGGCCTAAGCTTTTCAAGACACCCTGCTTGCTACTATCTGGTCTTAGATTGGCTCACCTTGATACAGAGGTGTACATGATGCCCCTCGACTTCAATCCGATCTCCATTAGCCGAAACTTCTTTGCAGGTATGTAGTGGGTCACTGTACATCATTTCGCTTGACATCGATCCGATCACCATCGCCCGAAACTTCTTGGCAGGTATGTACTGGGTCGGCATGAACTCCCACTGGATGGCTGCCTTCAGAGAAGACGGTAAAAAGTTGGTGCTCGTGAACTTCCAGACCTCCCATGATATTATCCTTCCTCCATTGGATTATATAGAGTATTACCATCGCGATCCAAGTCATCTAGATTACAACGTCAGTTGGATGGACCTTGTTTTGCAGAAGATTGTAATCTGCCAAGTGCCCACATGACATGCGAATTACGCAGATTTCAAGCTAATTGCCTTGTTCGACCGCGGACTCGCCTATCTTTGTGTCGGTGCCTTCTTTAGCTGGAGAGAACCCAGCTCGCAGTGGATCATCGTCAAAGCTGATACACACTTCTGTGATGCTATTGAACACAATGGCATCATCTACGCGATCGACAAAGCAGATGGCACCACGTATTGCTGGGACGGCGCGTGTAAGTTGTTTCCATCTCATGTTAATGATGACACCATGACACTGTTTGAACTTTTTGTGATGATTGGCATATCCCTGTTTGAGCAGAATTTGAGTAGAACTATGGCAATGTATTATAGACACCGTAAATCAGCTATATTTGGAATGAGTTAATTCATGCGATTGTGACCATGTCATTACAGCCAATTTGTACCCTGAATAATCAAACGGTTAGGAATATATGGATATTATCCTTATTTTACAGTAATCTATATGCTACTACTAAATATGAGTGTGTATCAATGGCCATGTTAGTTTTCCTCATTTTCATGATGTATAAACATGCACCACACTGTTGGTTTCATCTAACCATACATTAGGGAAGTAAATGTGCATATGGAGAACTCTATATTTGGAAGTAGTGAAATCCTGCAATGCTTACCATGTGTACATACCTATATTCGCCCTTCAGCAATCAATGGCTAGAACAATATCCTCACAATTTTTTTGCCCACAGAACACGAGTATATAACAATGCATGGTCTGTTAGTTACCTTGAAGAATTTGTTTGTGAGGACAGAACATGATTACATAACATGCATGACATGGTACATGGTAGTTTCCTGTGAAGAATCGATTGCGAGATAACATGAGTATAACCATGCATGGCACTTCTATATTTTCGAACCCAGTGTACATTTCCCTGTATTTTCCTCCCAGTTCCAACAGGGACATATCAATGCTATTTCTTGCATTATCCTACTCATACTATGAACAATGCTGATCTTACATTAACAATGACTGTGCTTTTTGATATGATGCAGTGTCCCTACAGTTATTGCCCTTTGCAATCACACCACATTTGCCAAAAACAGGGAAGCACAACTGGTTCCTCGCTCGATCAGACGATGACAAAAGACTGATGATCATTCGGACACATGAGCCGGAAAATTTATATTGCAAAAACCCCACTGTATACAAGCACCGTGAAATACGTGAGTATCCGGACAGTGGCTGTTACGTCTATGAGCAGGATACCAGCTTGTTGGGGCCATCCGGATTTTTTAGTTGGAGGCGGGTAAACAGCCTTGGTTCACACTCTCTGTTTCTCGGACTCAATTATCCGATTAACCAGGAGGTCACCGTTTGCAAGGACCTTGATGGCAGAGAGGCTCTGTTTGCTATGGAAAACTGTGTCTACACGGCGAGCCCTAGGAGTTCGGGAGCAAACTCCCCTGATTGTCAACGATACAGCCTGCAGCCAAAAGAAGGTGAGAATGACAAAGGCATCCAGATTAACTTTGATCCTTGGATGTCTCAATTACGACAGGTAGTGATGTGGTTCAAGCCTTCAGGTTGATAGGTAATTGGGCTGTTGCATCTAAAGGGTGGAGTACTGGTGTCTCCGGATCACTGGTCGCTGAAGCGGGGCTGCAAATTATGATGGTGTTGGATCATCTCTTCGAATGACTTTGTTGTCTTTGCTGCTGGTTCTGGATGGGTAGTTCTTTCTTTTGTTATGCATACTCCTTAGCATTTGGTCATCCTCGTCTATGTCACTCTTACTATGTAATAGTTGCTTCTGTTTAGAATGTCAATCTCGTCTGGATCACGAGAGTCTGAGCGCTGCAGATGGTTGCGTTTTGGTGGTGTAGCAAGACTTCTTATGAACTATCATGTCTTGCTGTTTATGTCAGTAGTAGTCACTAGTCAGTGTTTGAATGTTGTATATATCGTTGTTTCGAACTGTTTATTGTCTCGAACTACTGGTGGGCTAAATGAGGGCATCACCATTCTCCAGTGTTCAGAGTATATCTCCTTTTTTTCAAGTTATATAATTTGAGCCTAGTTTCTTTTCGATGATGTACACTTGTTTGGGCGAGTGAGGTGTCGTTGAATATGGGCCGAGTAGTAACGCAACGCCAAACAGGTCAATTATGACTCTCAGGCCGGGCTCTCAAAAGATCCTGAAAAAAAAAGGTCGGGCTCTCAAAAAAAGAAAGAATAAGGACTCGTAGGCCGACATGTGGGTGCCACCGGTGTTTTCGTGCGCTTGCGCGCCGAGAGCATATTGACGCGTGCTCGAAATTCATACTACCTTTTCATCCCCAGTCTCCCGCCCCTCCCCCACCTCTGGAATCTCGATTCCTACTCCAATTCCCCCAAATCCCCCTCCTGTACTCCCTGTACTCAAGCGCATTATCATGTCGCCGGTCAACGCGGATCTCCAAGCCAGAGATTATGAGGTCCGTCCTGCCTTCGGTCGCTGCGTGCTGTCGCTCAACAGTGGCATGGTGGTGCTTGACGACCAGTTTGCCGGCAAAGTGCTAATGGTAACCATTAACGGCGACCGGCCTCCCGTCTCACCGGACGACCTTGTCAAAGCTCTTGGCATTGTGCACGGCATCCAAATAAGTGACTTGCTCGTCGAAGTCTGTCCGCCACCGACTGATTTCTTCGTCAGGTTCCGGACAACTTTTGACTGCAGTCGTGTGTTCGATCTTCCCGGCGTTTATTCGGCGATGGTGCGCTAGTGAGCTTTGATCGGTGGCACCCAGGATGGGGCTCGGTGCCCTCTGAGCTTGAGTTTTTAACAAAGCTTACCTTCCACGGCATGCCTCAACGTGCTTGGAACAGCGAGTCCATGAACGAGCTTATCAACGACCTTGGAGGTGAGCTCGTAAGTATGTTTGTTCCTCCAGACAGCTGGGCTCTGACGGTTATGGCATGGATGAAGAAGCCGTCCACCATACCGAAGGTGATTGGTGTTGAGATACCGGTGCAGGAACCGGGGTTGTACTATTCGTCGCCACCAAGGCCGTCGCGGACCATGTTAGGGATGTACCTGTATCGAGTGTTCGTGCATGTCGAAGAAGTGGTCAATCCATCAATCGAAGTCCTGCCGCCGCCGCTGGTGCCAGGGTCCGTTGACGACGTCCATTACAGGAGTCAACGTCAGACTTTCCCCGTGTTGCTCGGAACGATGGATGGCACAGGGCCTACTCCATCGCGACGGAGGCCACTGCTTCTTTGGGAGAAGAGGCAGGGCTGGCTGCCTGGAGGTGCTCTAATTTGAGGTAACAACTGAATCTTGTCAGATACTAGTTAAATCCGAGCTATGGGTGTGAAGCACTGATATGCCAGTACATTTGATTGTGACTTGTTCTAATTTTGTACCTGAACTTTTTTTAGAAAGGGTTGTACATCAACTTAATGTGCTAGCAGAACTTATTATGTTATCTGTCTGTTTTCTTTGCACAACATTCAAGACATTTCCCCGTCATTGATAAAGACGATGAACCATTATGTACGACTTCGTTGGTTTCAACATAGCCCTTCCCATAGCGCTCCACTGCTTCCATTCTGATTGTGCCGCCTGCGTGAAATTTTTGTATGCAAGTTCAGTGTGCTATGATGTTCTATATGACTGTGTCAACTATATAAGTTTTTACTGAGCATCAGCAATGCATATGGCTGAAAGATGTATTTACGAGCATCGACCGATGGGTCTCTCTCTCTCTCACACACACACACACATATGCGCGCGCGCACGCACAAGTGGGACCCGTTGAATTATTTATTTGCTCGTGACAGCTTTTAATTAGGTTCCACTATAATCTAACTTTTTTCTTAAGTTATTAATTGAGCTCAGTGACTTCAAAAAGTTGTACAGAAGCCTTGTTTGGGCCTTTCCGACGTCGCTGAATGTGGGCTGAGTAACCATGTTAGGTTGTACTGTACTACACATGCCTTTTTTTCAACATCAGCAATGCAACTGGGCCGACAGTTGTACACAATATCCGGGTCAACTTGTTATTCTCCGCACCGCTGGGCTGCAAACTTTCCTAGGAGGTATGCATTAGGCTTAACAAGAAAATGGACTTTAAGAAATAATAAATGGGATGTAATTATAATAATTGGGCAGTAACTATGCACCAAACACGTAATTAGTTTAAAAAATATATTATTTTTGGAATTTGAAAATTTTAGTTTCATTACTTGTTGCGCGCGCAATATTTCGTTGGATTTTAACGTAATACAACTTTATTTTAAAATTATATTTAACATGAGTAGAAATTTTTGATAAAAATATTTCGGATCCCATCAAAATGTGGGATTTTTTTTTGAATTCTCTTTTGAGCGGTTGTTTGAAATTATTAATCGTTGTCCTAGCTAGATGTTGGGTTGTACTATTAACAAACTATAAATGAGTTGTAGTAAATTCCATTAGAATTAAAAAATGGGCTGTACATTCTTACAAATCGCAAATGGCCTATATGTTCTCTGCCAAATCCGAGTTGTGGGCCTACTAAGTTGACGCGTACCAAGGGCTTTGTCTTTGCTCAAAAAAAACAAGGGCTTTGTCAACTTAGTCAATATAAACGATTCTAGCTGCAGTGGTCGTACGATGTCCATCCAACGGCTGTAGTGCTTCTTCAACCTCTGGTCTTCTTTCTCCAGCCGCCCAAACCAGTGTCGGTCGTGCCGCATGCTCCTGCCTCCTGTGGCCGGTTGTGCTGTCGCGAAGGCCTCACCGCCCCTACTATTCCCACCACTAGCCAGGCCCTGCGGCGACGGCAACCTTACACCGCAGCCGAATCAGTGAACCCTCGTACTCCTCTCCGCGCGGGCTTCCACTGATGCGTCTTCCCCGGCTCCCCGTCGTACCCTTCCTAGGCGTCGCCGTCGTCCACCGCCGTGGTGCTCTCGGCGCGGCGTGGTCAACGTGGTCAAGGAACGACTTCCATCGGACGTGGATTGTACGTGGAGAGGTTGATAGCTGGGTCCACGACCGCAGCAAGGAAGTGCCTCCTTATTATGTGGAAAATAATTATTGCTCCACCTGACAGCTGGGACCCAACGGACGGGCCACTGTATTTCGTGAAAAAAACATTTCCCCCTGACTGCTGGGACCCACCAGCTACATCTTCACACGCAAGGAAGTGCGTCCGGG
>NC_041385.1:691951812-691952993 GCF_002162155.2 Triticum dicoccoides | reverse complement strand
TGCATCTTCTTACGCAAGGAAGTGCGTCCGGGCAAAAAAAACAATTCGCCCCCTGACTGCTAGGACCCATCAGCTACATCTTCGCACGCAAGGAAGTGCGTCCGACAAAAACGATTCGCCCCCTGACTGCTGGGACCCACCAGCTACATCTTCGCACGCAAGGAAGTGACTGACAGTCGGGATCCACCTGGTCGAAGCATACATAGCGTTGTCATTCTGGTCGTGAACGTGTACGTACATATATACTGGTCGATGTAGAGGCGTGCACGTGTCATAGTAGAGGCGCGCACGTAGCATGTACACGTACGTATAGCAGACAGTGTGCAAGAAAGAAAATACGGCCACGTATGTGTACATACGGGCGGGCTCTCGAACGCCTACTCGTGCATACATACGACCAGGGCTCGTATACATGGTTGGGTCGGAATGGAGAAACAGCATCGTCGTCGTGTTCATGGGGAACCAACCGGCTGGGTTGGAACGGAATGCATCGTCATGTTCATCGGGAGGGCTTGGACGGAACAGGCGATGGAAACGAGGCCTGGCATACCGCAGAACGGAGGAAATGGCCTTGTGTTCGACCGGCCACGTTCGAAACGGGATCATGTTCATCGAGAGGGGTCTGGCGTACCGCAAAACGGAGGAAATGGACCTCCTATAGTCGAAACGGGGTCCTGATGATTGGGAGGGGTGTGGCGTACCGCAAAACGGAGGAAATAGACCTCCTACGGTCGAAACGGGGGTCCCGTTGATCGGGAGCGGTGTGGCGTACCGCAAAATGGACAAAACGGACTTGTGTTGGAGCGCTACGGTCGAAACGGGGGTCCTGTTCATCGGGAGGGGTGTGGTGTACCGCAAAACGGGACTCCACGAGATACTGTTCATCTCCACCATCGACCTCCACCAGCCTCCACGGGCTACTGTTCATCCACCGTCGACCTCCTCCAGCCTCCACCTGCGACTGTTCATCCACGGGCTCCTGTTCATCCAGCCTCCACCGCGCGCTACTCCACCGGCCACTGTTCAACCACCCCTCTCCACGGGCTCCTGTTCAACCACGCCTCCACGGCTACTGTTCATCCACCCCTCCACCGTCTACTGTTCATTCAGCCCTCCACGGGGTCATCCTGTTCATCCAGTCCTCCACACCACAGGGTCCTGTTCATCCACTCCCACTGCTC
>NC_041385.1:691890606-691951455 GCF_002162155.2 Triticum dicoccoides | reverse complement strand
TGTTCATCCAGAGAGGCAACATCGATCGGCTTCAATTAGCAATGGTAGCAAAGGAATCGATCGCTCGGGTTCAGTAACGCGTAGCCAGCAGTGCAATCGCTTGGGTTCAGTTAGAGCCCAACGCCTCGCTCGGGTTCAGTTAGAGCCAACACCTCGCACACACACGCATACGTGTACGAGATAAACACGCATCGCTCGGCCCCCGACCTCCCACCATAACCGGGAACTCCCCGAAATTTTCCTCCCCCTCGCTTCTACCATGGTTTTTTCTGTCATGGACGGCCCAAAGAATGTCATGCAGCTGCGTCTCCGGCCCGCCCAGGACGAAAATCCCATTTTCTGTCATGATTTTTTGTCATAGAAGTAGGAGCCCACCACATCTATGATGATACTGGGTTTTGTCACAATTATCGTCATAGAAGTGTCATATGTATGACAGAAAAAAAAATCGTTCGGCCCAAAATGTCACGGATGTGTCTTTTTTTGTAGTGATGCAACCAAACACACCCACACACTTTGTGCTACAGTGACTGGTTTGCATCGTCTGAGTTTGATCCAATGGTCATGTTGCGCCGAGACATGGACATGCCCATGCAGAGGGCACCTAAACACCACCGAAGTCCCTCTGCTTCTTGAGGCGCACGATGTTGGTGATGCAGGGTGCAACCACCCGCAGAGCCCGCTCCCGGTCGACGGGAGCCAGCTCATCAAAGACGGCGTCCAATGGCACGAATGGATTCCGGTGACGGAGCCCTGAAAGGATTCGCCTGGCAACGGCGACGGTAGCCCGCAACCCCTCCTTGTCCAGCTCAGCCCCCACCATCACGCGGAGACGGCTCAGCTCCTCGGCGATATAGGTGAAGAAGGAGACCAGGTCAGGAAGCCGCGGCTTGTTGAAGTCAAACGGGTTTAGCCCGACGGCCGGCATCGTCGCGCTGGCACGACGGTAGGCATCACGCAGACGCAACACGTGCATGGCAAGTTGGTTCACCAAGTGGCTGAGGCGATCCTAGACCTCGTCACGATCGGCCCGCTCGTGCTCCAGCCGGCTCCCCTGACGACCTATCATATCTCCCGCTTTGTGCATCAACGCCGCCGGTGCCTCGAGCATCTTTGTGGTGGACGCCTGCCGCTTTTGAAGCTCCGTGAACTCCCGCACATAACGAAGGAGCATGGTACCCCTCTCCTCCTTGAGCTCACGGAGCTCCACGTCGTTGGCCCTGAGCTCCGCATCCTTGGCCTGGAGCTCCTGTGTCAGGCGCCTCACCTCAGACTCCGTGATCTGTTGCGCCGCCATGGCACCAGGTAGAAGCAATGGGGAGAGGAAGTAGAGGGGGCGAAACGGCTAAAAGGCAATGCAATCTACGGGAAGGCGGAGGGAGCCAGCCAAGGAGCGGGGAATCTTTTGGTTTTCACCATGGTAAAACACCAGTCGACGACTTCTCACATCAGGGAGCAGTGGGTTTTACAAGCGGAGTCATCATGACTAATTGCTGTCGCGCCTGCTCCCGTCAATCAAAAAATTAAAAATCCTGCCGCACCCAAACACCAGAGCAACACCGCGGTGGATATTTGAATTTACCTGCCGGCAAGTAGATAAAAAAAGGGGTGAAAAAACAAATGTGGCAGCGGCCTAGCTAATCGGTCGAACTAGCCCAACTAGCTAGCCACCGTGCCTCACTGATGTACTCGGCGGGAAAGGTGATCTTTCGTGATTTGACGACTCATTTACTTGCTTCGGCGCTATGACCAAGGAGGACCTAGTAAACGCGCGGTAGGGCGTCCCACGTCAGGAAGAATATATGTGTGCACCACCCGGGAGGACCCCGAAACCGCGTGGTAGGGTGTGCCACGTCTCGGCACAGAGGAAAAATGTGTGTTTACAAATACACTGTGTCAGACGTAGTACCTATGGTTCGACCTCGGGACCCAGCCAGTCGGTCGAAAACATCCCACTAGCCACACAGCTTCATCTTGCAAACATGGCACGGAGGATAGATGTGGTTAGCTCCGTCTCGATCAGCCACAATGTCCCTTGTTCTAGGCGATTCTTCTATTTTCCAAGCTTTTTTTAGTTGTAATAACACCACGGCAAGCTAGCGCCGCTCTTCGTGTGTGCCCATGCAAAGGTTAGATGATGGAGACAAGAGAGATTGAGATCGCAGACCTGGGACCCACCAGTAAGCGAGTCAACGTTCATGCACGTGTTGACGAGGCACTCCCTCTACTCTACTCAACGTAATATTGTCTAAAATCAAGTTATGGGACAAAGCCAACAACCATTGTTGTTTCAGGCTATCGACTTACGCTTTGTAGTCCAGGTTGCCAGTTTGAATCTCGTCTTTCAGATTTGTTAGTTTTAGGTCCAAATTTGATTAATGACAAGTGGGACCCCTGTGTGTTATTCCGATATTTCAGTGTAGGATGTTTTTTTTTGAACAAACACTTTGCGTGGTTAGACAAGTAACGGCGCGAGTTACACGTATTTTGCAAGTTTACGAACAAAAATGACAGCGGCATAGAATATCACATCCACCCCGCAGCTTAGATGCTATGGTGATACGAGTTTTTACACCGTTGGAAGTGAGATCCAATGGCTTGGGAGTAGTCTTTGTAATTATGCGCAATTTCCAAACTCTCCAAAGTTTTTTTTGCAAATAAAACGTTCAGGCCTTGTGTGTGCTGCTGCATCTTCGATCCAACGGCTCCCCGTTGCTCATATTAGGTGCTCCCCATAGCATTAATTACCCGCAACGGTGATATGAGCATCTAGGTCGTATGATTAGTGATCAGATGGCACATGCGTAGTACTTGTACTTTCTGCACATTTCCCAAACTCTCTCAGCCGTATATTGCAAAAACATTCAAACCTCCTACTGTAGGCTGTTAGATCTCAGTGAACTCGTATCACCATAGAATCTACGGTGCGGGAGCACCTCATATTCTCCCATGCGAGAAAACATAAGGTGTTATCGCAGCTTGGATGCTACGGTGATACGAGCTTCGAGGTCGTTTGATCTGAGATCCAATGGCATCTGAGCAGTCTTTGTGCTTGTAAGTAGTGGCCGAACTCTTTGGGGCTTTTCTGCAAAAGACCATTTGAACCACCGAGGAGGTGTTGGGTCACAAATCTAACGGCTCCGAAGAGATTGTATCACCAAAGCATCTAAGGTCTGGTAGCACATGATATTCTTACATACAAGAGAATATTATGTCCTCCTTCATCTTAGATGCTACGGTGATACGAGCTTCAAGGTCGTTGGATATGGGATCCAAGGGCATCTGAGTAGTTTTTGTACAAATTGTGTGCATTTTTCAAACTCATCAAGGTTTCTTGTAGAAATATTAAGACACATCATGTGAGCTGCTATGTATATCTCAGATCTACAAGCTCCAAGCAACTCGTATCGGCATATAGCATCTAAGGTATGGGGGCACATGATATTCTCCTGGGGAGGAGGGGTGGGGGGTGCACAACCAATCGATGGTTGGGAGAGTGGTCACAAATATAATCTAAACAACCCTAAACAGAGCTCCACAATTTTATCTAAGGTCAAGGGGTTGACCCCCTACAATCATAGCTCCGCCTAAACACAACATTTGCATGTACTGTAGTACTAGACTTAATATTCATGTTTCAGTTTCATGTTCATTTTAAATATTGAACTGAGGACCATGCATGACTTACATTTTACTCCCTTCGTTCCTAAATATTAGTCTTTTTAGAGATTTCAAATGGACTGGCACATACAGATGTATATAGACATATTTTAGAGTATAGATTCACTCATTTTTCTTTGTATGTAGTCACTTGTTGAACTCTCTAAAAGACTAATATTTAGGAATAGAAGGAGTATTTTTGAATTCGTGTCATACATGCATGGTTTGGAAAAATAGATGCACTATACTTATTGGATTGTTGTTGTGTTCGTGCGTGTGTGTGTCTCTCTCTCTCTCTGTGTGTATGTGTGTGTGTGTCATATGCTTGATACATACAAAGTTTTCTCACCTCCATATTGTTCATCTTTTAAATTTGAATTTGCATTGGGAAACTTACTAGGGATACCATGAAATGTGAAATCCACGTTGAGATCACTATATCACAAACTCACTCTAATTCGACAACTCATCATAAATCAATTACCACATTGAGAATGATAGGACCCAACGGCGTACCAGCCAGACCTTGGCTCGTGTTGATCCTAAAAAAATAAAAAAATAAAAAAAACCGGGCTCGTGTCCTTCGCTGGCGTGCATGGTATGCACATTAGGCAATCCCAACCAGTCGAGCCTCAGCATTTCGAGTCAAAATATCTGGCGGCCAGAATTCCAGCCCTAGGAAATTCCCCTCATGTCCCGGGTCCATAATGACTACCGATGAACAACGGAGGGATCCTTTAGTAAGTAGACAACCTTACCTACCGTGCCGAGCACGGTTCAATTCCCTCGATCGCCGCTCATCAAGGTCACCCATCAACTGCATTGCCTTGTACTACTACTACTACTACTACACCAGGATGAGCATAGAATTGAGCCCTTTTGTTCGTGCCTAGTACTTGAGTTAATATATCAGGCAATGCAATGGTACGGAGGGATTATCCTTTTACTCTGCATATATAACTTGTCTGAAGTCTAACTAAGCAAAATGTTTGACCAAATCCTTTCTTAAGAAATACAACAGGACAGATGTACGGCTTGAAAATTTATTGCATGATGCAGGTTATGATATTGTTTTGAATCCTGGATCTTAAATTTCAGAAAATCCAAAAGTGAGCATAAATTATTGAAACCGAGCATGGTCATGTGATATGGCACAAATATTACTTTGTAAGTTTTTTTCTTCAATTTGAGACAAGCTGCTTATGACAAGTTGCACAAATGAAGAGCCAAGGTATTTTGGAACAAAGACCTGTCACGTTAAGGCAAACGCTTTCACTATTGAAATCATGGACGTTTACGTGCCGCCACGAGTCCCTGCTTCTCATAGGCAGGTGCCGTCCGAGCAAGCGTGTGAGTTGACGGGAGGCGTGCGAGCAGACCGCTGCGCCGGCTGACAGGGAGGCATGCATGTAGACCACAGTGCAGGCTCACCAGTAGGCGAGCCCTTTGACCAGGCTCCGCCGCCCACCTTCGTCCCAACTGCTCCCACTTTTAATGTCGGCGGCACCGCAGTTTAAAATCAACCCCGCACTACCCGCTATTGCTACAATCTTCTCTCTTCCTCTCCGATTCTCCTGTCGTCTACCTCCAACTAGCCTGACCTAAACATACGCCATGCCGCATCACGATGGTCTGCCCTTAGTCTTCCAGTTTCCTAAGGAAGACACCCAGCCAGAGTATCAAGAACATAAGGCGCTTTGGGACGAGTTTGAACTGGCCTTGCAGGAAGACGTCGCACCTGTCCCCGCTCCCGTTCCGGCTCCCGACGCCCCGACTACGCCAGCCCCATCCCCGTGGCATTGATGGGCTGGGAGCCGCACATTGTCGCCGAGCTGGATCCCACGGGGTTCCACGAGGTCCCCGCCGACTTTCACGCAACCGTGCACCTGCCACTGCATGCTCCTGCGCATGCATTGACACGCATGCCCGTGCCGGTTCCCGTGCACCTGCGAGTGCATGCGCCTGCGTGTGCACTGACGTGCGCGCCCGTGCTGGTGCCCGTGCACACGAATGCATCCGCCGCACCGTTGACAGCGCCTGTTCCCGCGCGCGTGCTAGTGCCCCCCTCAGCGGCATGGATGGCCTCCGTCGACCGCTTCCTTGCACCAACGCCAGTCGCCTCCTCCCGCCAGTTGACTCGCTCCGAAGTCCAGAACATTTTAGCCTTCCTTGAAGCTAGACCAATGTCCAGGAGTACGCCAACAACGGCGCAAGACGCTACCGTCGCCGTCGGTCAGTGGCCCGACGACACACAGAGCACGGCAGAGGAGCCGCTTCCCACCGCAAGACGCCCCCGCCGCCGCCGCATAATCTAAATTTGCCATGAAAAACGTTCGGATTGGCATGCTTAAAATCTGAACGTTTATCATTTCGGTTTATTTTATATCGATCGTCGTATAATTTAAAGTCGGAGTCAGACTGAACGAAATCTATTGTTTGATCGATGGAATGTTCTGCTAGAGCCGTATCAAATTAAATATACAACATCATCAAGCCACATGTATTCCTTGTTATCCAACGACCTAGACTGCTTCAATGTCGAGCGCTCAACACGTTTAGCGTGCAGTTAATTTCATGCCAAAAATAGTGCTAATCACATAATAACACGCAAATAATATCCTACTTAATATCCGCATGCACTTAATATACTTCCAAATTAATGTGCATTGCACGTACACACTGACTAGTGCTGCTAGTACGTGAAACTGGTGTCATAACTTGTGAACGCGTCCAGATATGGTCAACGACAACATCGCCCGCGAGTTCTTCGTGTTTGCCCGTGCATCTAAACGTAGAGGGGGAGGAGAGAGAGAGAGAGAGAGAGAGAGAGAGAGAGAGAGCACACATGGAACCCACCAGTAAGTGAAGGCGAATAGTACTAAAAATAATATTACATTTTATCCATTAAATAGGTTGTGGTAATATAAAAAAATTATGTGAACAAAGTGGGGTACAACAAACATTGTTGTTCTACGTATGTTGCCTATTGACGTGCGGCTTGAAGGCCCTGGTCGCATGTTCAATCCTCGTCCTTTATTTTTAATTTGTATATGGGTCCAAATTTGTTTCATGGCATGTGGGCCCCTTGGTGTGTAGTTTGTAGCACTTTAATTTGTGGGTCAAAATTTGTTCCATTCCAAGTGGACTATCGGTGTGTAGTTTTGTAGCTTATTTATAATAATTAAAGGGAACAACAGAGTTTTTGCAATAATACCATGGTGCGACGTTGAAGGCGAGAAAGGACGTGCGAGAGAGCGATGACCGAGCCAGAGGGAAATCAACTAGGGTAGTTGCGGGGGTTGCAACGGTGTTTGGAGTAGTTGTGGGCCGAATGCTATGAAAATATAATCTAAACCGACTGGAAGAAATGCCTACACAAATTAATCCAAGGTTGGAGTGCCCCTTGTAATGTGAATAGCTCAGGCTTTGCGAGTGATGGAGAGGTAGCTTCAATGCATGGAAGATACGGTATGAGAAAGCAAGGTCAATCGAGAGACATATAGATAGAGATACAAAGTGAGTGTGGTCCAACATTCGTTGAACAGATATATATGCTCTGGAGAGATATTGTCCGATTGAGCTTTTGGCAAGGGTGAGGACTATAAGATAGAGCTTGAGAGATGATCCAGTCACATACGTGTAGATATATTTTGTGCGTGGGAGGAAGCAAGGTCAATCGATCACATAGGGTCGTCGTGCAATCTAAAGAGTGAGACGGGTTGGAGAGAGTGACCTAGATAGACAATGTGCATGAGAGAGTATACAATGTGAATAGGTCGAATTGGGCTCAAACATGGTGATATATCGTTTTTGTCCGAGAAAGAGCGAGGTCAATCGAGACATAGAGAGAGAGAGAGAGCGTGGCCCGCCGTGAGGTCGAAAGAGTGGGGCGGCTTGGATGGACTGACCTAGATAGACAATCTGCGTGAGAGAGTATAGAGTGTGTCGATCGAGGCCCGAACAGGGAGATATATCATTTGTGTGTGAAAGAAAACGAGGTTAAACGAGACTCAGATAAAGAGAGCGAGATTGAGCGAGTGTGTCCCACCGTGCGGAAGAAAGAGTGAGCAGTCTCGAGGGAGTGACCTACATAGACAACGTGCATGCGTGCACGCGAGAGGTTGGGGGGCTACATAGGCAATGCATGTATTTAGCACGAGAGGGTGAGAGGGAGAGGAGAGAGAGAGAGCTTGGCATGGGGTGCAATGGTGGGTGTGTGAGGTAAATACATTTGGTAATAGAGTGGGAAAAGGGGTTGTGTAGTTGAGAGACTTAGAGATCGAAACATGGAGACGAAGAATGAACGTGTGTTAGAAACCGGTAGCTTCCTAAGGTGGTTAGGAGAGGAAGATTGACCGGTACAGGAAGTATGTAGCGTGCGTGCGTGGGGAGGGGGGCTAAAAACAACATTTGAATGTACATAGTACGAGGCTTAATATCGATGTTTCAATTCTGTGTACATTGTAAGATTTGAACTGAGGACCATGCATACGGGTAATTATTTCGAGTTCGTGCCATACTAGGTTTCGAAAAGTTGATATTGACTCAATTTGTTGTGCTATTTTGTAGGTCATATGTTTGAATCCATCCAAAAGTTTTGTCACTATCATGGTGTTCATCATATACATATAAATTTGTATTAAAAAAGTAGCACGGATACAGTGAAATGCGAAATCCACGTTAGAACTAGAGATTGCTACGTGACACACACTCTAATTCAAATAACTAATTATGTGACACACACTCTAATCCACGTTAGTGTGGATAGCGTGGATACCTTTTTGATTTTTTTTCAAATAACTCCTCACTAATTAATCTATAGTACTCCCTTTGTTCACTTTTATAAGACCTTGAAGACATTTCAGAAAATGTGCAAAACAATTCATTTTAAGTTGTCTGAAACGATTTATAAAAGTGAATGGTGGGAGTATATTGTTTCGAATGACTAATTATTGCAAGGAAAACACGGGCATGGTAATGCACACATATTCGTTTGCAAATGAAAGAAGATTCGTTTGCATTCTCAAATGTAGGCGCACCAGGCAGACCAGGGTCGTGTCGGGGTGGTCGCGTGTGTCGGACAGACGCGTAGCACCCAGCCACCCACCCACCCCCTCCCTCCCCCACTCCCCCACCCCCCAAAGGACGACGACAAAATAAGTTCGCACTTCCATGTTTTGGATTGAAATATCTGGCGGCCCCAATTCCAGCCCTACAAAATTTCCCTTCTCCACCATCCCCTTCCGCGTCCAGATTGCTCAAATCCCGAATTCGCTGCCAACCCAAGCAAAGTTTGAATCGCCCCTCGTCTCGTCTCTTTCCCCACCTCTGTGCCGGACGACGACGATGAAGAGGACAGTCGCGCTTCACCACCGCACCGGAGCTACCTCATCTACGCCCTCGTCCACCGCACCGGGTGGTCCACCGACAACGTCGGCCGCTCCAACTGACGCGCCTCACAAACACCGACTTCCACCGCATCAGGTGCACTTCACCGATGCTGTCTCCCAGCTCACCGGGGCTACTTCACCGAGCACATCGTCGCACCTCCGTCCCCCGAGGCCGTTGGGGCTTCACCAACGGTCTCGTCCACCGCATCAGAGCACTCCGCTGCCACTCAAGATCTGCATTCGTGCGCGGCCAGCCAACGCCAGCGCATCACCCTCAACGGCTCTGAAGTGACCTGCACTCTAGCTAGGCAAGCATGCCCAAATGCCGGCCCGAACTAGGTATCCACACATCACTCCCTTGTGCACTATTTCGATGATGTTTGGATATCCTTTCACTGCTCTCTTAGCTTACACGCCTATGCAACTCCGACTTTAACACTTATTTCTTCTCGAGATATCATCTGAAACAAGCAAATCCATCTTTTACCGAAGCATGACGGCGCTACGGGATTTGGTACACATCCTGCACACCCGTATAACCTTGTAAGTATCTGTCCTCCGATACAACATCAAGGTCGATTCCTCTTATTTGATCAACCATTCGCCGTGTCAAAAATGCAGAGGGGGATGCAAGGAGCACAAGGCCAGCACATCCAAACAAGTGGTAACATGGACTTGTACATGGAACATCCAAAGTGCAAGAAGAGCTGCAATGAGCCTGTACAATGAGCTAGCATAAGTCCATGCATTTCATTTAATTCATACTGGCATTCGTGTATGATTTGTGTGCAGTGGCGGATCCACGAATTCAAGTTACCAGGGGCGAACATTTAACTTAAAAAATACGAATGCACTTGCACTCTGGAAATCAACATAACTTGAGAAATGTGAAGCTACATGCACTTTGAAAACCAGCTAATGATCCAAAGTAGTTCAGATTATAAACACTAAATGATGCAAGCACCAAAAAACACAAAATGCAACATGGTGTACAAGGACTACAAGCATGGTCTGTACCTGCTTGAATTATTCGTTCTCTGGCTGAAAATATCAAAGTGTAATTGCACCTATAACCAGTGCGCAAACTGCATATCAATATATCTATCCTGCACAAGTATGAATATAGTTACAAACAATAGATTAGAAAAGTATTTATGCTATGTTGTCATGATACGGGGACTTTCTGGTAGATGGCCTCGACGTTTCCTCAAGCTATGAAAATCCACTATAATTTGCTTGTCATCAATGCCTGCAAATCTCTGTCTCTCTCAACATAGCAGATCATCATTAGACACTAAATCCTTCAATAAGCTTGCAAAATGCTTGCATTAGATCCTTCATTAGACACTATATGTTCATCACCAGGAGCATGCATGTAAAATGTTTGCATCAAATCCTTCATTAGCAGTCTGTTCATTAGACACTTCAGGCTCAAGAACAACATGAGCTTCGATGTTTGCACCGGAAACTTGATTAGATACATCAGATTCAGTCAGTTTGGTATTGATTGGGGGAGTTATAAAATAAGTAGAAATTGGTTTCATTTTCTCATAGATTCCCTACATACAAGCAGTTTTACAACACCGTCAGGTTTAACTATTGGCCAGAAATTGAAGAGTTGAATTAGACATAATTAGGGATGTGATGTACCTGCTCGTTGCGCATGCTACTCTTGCAAGCTGCGACTATCCATTTGCGCAAGCTCGATGCCATGCCCGTGCTGCCGCCACTGCCTCCCACGCAGGCTACACCCAGGGTTGGATCTTCATCTTCTTGTCCTTCTGTTTGCTTGAAGCCCGGTGACCGCCCTCCAACGAGGGCACGAGGAAGTGCTGTGTCGGTCTGTCCAGCGGCGGCTAGGTTAGGAGCAAACCAGACTGGAGGCTGGAGCGAACGAATTGGGATTTTCCTACTGTCGATCGATATGGGAGGCGCTCGTTTGGGCCGCGAGCCTGCTATAGGGCCTTCCTTGCACTTATGTTATTGGCCCATCCAAATTGAAACATTTTTCTTCATTTTTTACATTGCCTGCTCGTGTGTTGGGACAAACAAAACTAGCCTGGGCCAACCTGGACGACTCAAACTAGGTGCACACTTTCCAGCCACCTGAGGAGGCCGCCCATACCAGCCCCTATGGTGGCGTTGCCCCTTTTGCGTGTATGATTGGGTAGTGAAAAATATTCCAGTGGCGCTTTTGATTTACGCACGGAATGGTTGAATTTCTTATTTCTATGAACTGAGTTCGCCAATAATGTGAAGGATGCCAGTCTTTTCATCCTATTGTAGATTGCATAGATCTCGATATGCCAAAATTAATCGCATGAAATATACAATAAAAGCCAATGTGATGTGTGTGGCTACAACTAGTCTGACTACACATCCTCATATAACATATCAAGGACGCACCATCTTACCAGATTAACCATTCGACTTACTAGTGCAGTGTGGGAAGAAAAAAGTATTGGGACTGCGTATCCAAGAAATTGATGCCATGGACTCCTTTGTACAACCTTGTAAGCGAAAAAGAAGTTGCAGTGTGCCTGTACAAAGAACTGGCGTAAGTTCAGTTACATGCTTCTCAGAATTTTAGTTAGCCACTTATTGCAAAGAAATTCAATTACGTTGCTTGGCTTAATTTAGTTTGCTACTGATTACATAATGCCACAGCCTGTTAATCCTATTATAGACTGCGTCTATCTATGTGTTTGATACTTACTGTTAAGAATTACCTGTTTGCCTTAACTTAAATAGCTAGTTGTTTGTTTAACTGATTTGCTGCTGCAACAGCGGGTTACAATGATGTTAATAACTACTTTTCAGCATCCAATTGAAACTCTTTAATTCCTTGTTTGTTTAACTGGTTTGCTGTTATAACTCCTAGTTGAGATGTTTTGCTAACTTCAACTTTTCTGAATCCAATTGGAACTTTAATGGCAAAACAGGTTAGCCCAAGATCAAAGAGCGAGGTCCCCATGGACGTTGCATCATCCCACAGCAGTGGCACCGGCCCAATCGTGCATTATGAATTGCCAACTGTTGATGCTCTAGAGGCTAAACTAGTGGTAGAAAGAGATTCTGCTTCTGCACTTAGAGATGAAGTTGACATGTTGAGGAAGCAAACAACACAATCGCAAGTAGTACTCAAGACAACCATTAAATATTTGATGGATTTCAAAACGAAGCAAGCTGAGACTGACCACATTGTTAAGGTCCTGGAGGAAAAAAGGAAATTAAATTCCCACTTGGTAAATCATAGGTGAAATGTTCTTTCCATCATTGAATAACCTTTGTGTTGTTTGTTCATGTAATCAATCAAACCATTTGTTTTAGAGATCATGTAATAATTGTTTTTTGTTTTTTGGTTTGTAATTTTATTTGAGCACAAGTCTGTATTAATTGATAAGACTCGGAGACATTTCATTTGGATTGTTGTGCCAGACCTACAAATATGCCATCGGGCTGAATATGCATTCAGCAATAATAGTAGTATAGATGGACCATAAGTGGCATGCATCGGAAAGGGCCAAGATGCTGGCTGAAAAAGGATGTTGTTGTAGCAAAAACAGTACAGCGGCCTGGCTTATGCATGTTAGTTGATATTATTGATCCATATACTCTATAAGTGTTTATATGTCTGTTAGTTCTCTACATTCTTGGTTGATTGACTCAGTATTTGAATCTTGATACATCGCTTGTGTAAATATCTAAATGGGAGTACACAATATGCTGCGTGTGACATTTCAGTTGGACATGAAGTGTTCCAAATATTCGAATTCACCTTAAACTGGATTCTAGCTTCTGAATTTGAGTATCGGCATTTGGAAACCATATTCATATATGACAGTGGAATACATCTTTATCGTCCTTTTGAAGATATATATAAAAACACATAGAATGATTTATAAAGATTCATATAGGAATACAAAATGGATTCGAATTTAGTTGCCAGGGTAAACGTGGATGCTTATTGTCCCAAAATTTGAAAGAAGCAGCAAAATGTCCACTCCCACGTCGGCTGCCTGAAGCCAAGTGTTTGGGAGATGGAAATTATTGTCTACCCATTACACGGACAATCCATCGGCCCGATTTCCACTGCTCTAAATAGGGGTAGGTTAGTAACTTCAATTAGATGTGACATGACCGCCTCTGAGCCCATTCCAACACGGTGGGCGTCAAACATGGGCGGCAAAACACATTTGATTCAAGCTCGTCCGAAAGACCTCCGTTTCTCCCTCCATTCCCCATTCATACACGGTGGGCGGCAAAACAAACTCGACTCGGCCGAAATCGATGTAGGCAAATATTTTCAATAGGGGCAGGTTTGTAACTTCACCCAGACATGACACAACCGCCCTACCTGTCAGCCCCGTTCATACACCGTGGGCGCCAACCATGGGTGCCAACCACCCTCTCCTCGCTCGAAATCGCTCTGGGCAAATATTGGTGAGATGCGAGATTACCGTCCTATCCCCAACCGACGAGACGTCCAAATTTTAAACGGGGGCTAAGTTCGTAACTTTCCCGTATTTCAGACATGCGCATCCCAAAAACATGGTTCCCCGTACCTCTTCCTTCATTTTCCCATTCATACACCGTCCGCGCTAGAACACCATCCCCACACTAGCCTCCGTCCGCCACCCCATACATCGTCGCCGTCCTCCACCACATCCATCGCCACCATCCTCCACCATGCCGGAGCGCCTACCAAGACCGCGTCGTCCACTGCTAGAGATGGACGTTTCTCATCCACGGCGACAGACCAATAGCCTTGCATCGCGTCCTCTCGCTTCATCGGCGCTGTCGTCCTCTTTGCCAGGGCCGCTCACATGACCTTCTCTTCCACCGCAACGGGACTTATCCCCCGATGCACCCGTCTACCATCGCAGATCTGCTTCAACGCCACCGACAGCCATCGCACCCCCAATGCCTACACGACGCCGCAAGAGAGGTGGTACTTCATATCTCCTCATCTTTTTGATCTCAACCAGAAAATAGATCTTAACTTGGTTACTCTACTTTCTTTTCAGCTCTTAGAACTTAGTTCTTAGTTTGAAGCAAACAATGGATGCTAAATATCATTTCTCCGGTTTGCAGCTTCAAATCTGCCATGGCACAATCATAATACAGTTTAATTGATCATGCTTAGGGTTTAATTGATCATGTTGGTTCCGTGGTGGTTTCTTTAATAGAAATCGGAGGGGAAACCCTCTTTTTCTTAAAAAAATATGCTTAGAGTTTCCCCCTTTTATGATCACTATACGATCAGAATACGTGCTTCGTGTCATAACAACACTGCTCCACCCATCAAGCTAAACAAGCTTAGTTGTTCAAATACAAATCTGATATTATTAAAACAGATTCGTTTAATTGGTCAGCTAAATGTTCCTGAATTAGTTTCGAAAATGCATGTTCGCCGCTCGGGTGTGTATCTCTACAGGGTGCCCACGGTGGACCGGCCCACCCTGGGATTTTGGGTCGTCCCAGGCCCCGGTTCCCCTCTGTTCTACTATGCGCTTCCGATCTCTACTCGCCCCCAGCCGCCTGCCTCGCTGGCGACTTGCCGTCCCCGGACAGCATGACTCTAGGAGGAGACGCCGGACTAACAGGAGGTCAGGAGCCGCTCGCCCAACAGCGTCACCGCTGCCCGGGCGCGCCGCCATGTCTACCTTCCCAGTCCGTTTAGGGCTCAGGCGTGCAGCACCCACCAAGCCAACCCGATTTATCCTGAGATATGTCCTCAACACTCAGCAGCCACTCCTCATCACCCATTTTCTAATTGATTCATTACTCATTACGCAGGACTATCATTAGGGTTTGTTGTGTGCTCAGTGCTACCTACACTTAATGGTTCAGATGTATTTCGCTAATCTTTAGTACCTCTAAAGTTCACAGGGTTTTCAAAATTCTGGCCCTCGGAACAGACACTAGTCATTTTGGATTGTTGGTCGTAGTGACATTGACCCAGATTACTACTGCAAGCCAGGTTTGTTGACAATTTTACTTGTCTTTCTTACTCATTCGATATAATATCCAATTATTCACGTCGATTAGTTGTAAACAATAAGTGCTAGACAAACTTCTTCATTCAGATTTTGGACGGTCTCTTACTGCATTTACAGTTCTGCATACTTGTCCTAGTAAGCTCACAAGTAAATGATTGATTCACTACATCTATGCTTACCTTGTCATATTTGTTGTCAATATTCTTTTAGGGTGGACCACCCTGTTTCTAAATACTGGAACCGTAGACATGACTGAATAGTATTTCTCTATGTGATCTCTTCCATCATGTGTGGGCAACGAACACTGCATTGTATAGAAAGAAAGTGTCATTTCTAGCTTTTACATAGGCTTCGATCTTTTACATGGAATACAATCTGCCTACTTGCTTTGTGTCGCACTACCAACACTCCACCCTTGAAGCTAAACATTATGCCACTCATAATTCCTTAGTTTATTTGTTCAAATATGAATTTCATATGATTCTAATGTTCCTACTTCAGTTTTGAAATGTGTGTCTGCCTGTTATAGAGACATAAGGGGTTTGTATTTCTGTGTGTGGTCTGGTCAGCACAGTTGGGGGTGAACTTTGCATATGCAGGGGTTTATAGCAAGACACTCTTCGAGTTGAATCTGCAATGCATTCCATAGATAATCTGACTACTTTTTATGTTTTCATGAATCTCATATTCTAAACAGCATTGTAATGATTATGAGCTTGCGCGCATGAAAAGAATAAAGCAGAACAATGCCATGGCTGACAAACTTGGCATTAAGGGACTGAAATCAAGTCTGGATGCAATGCAATGCAAATGCTCTCCACCTACAGATTCATGGCTGACAAACTTGGCATTAAGGGACTGAAATCAAGTCTAGATGCAATGTAATGCAAATGCTCTCCACCTACAGATTCATGCTTAGAATATGATCCTAACAGTGATTCTGAGCTAGAGGGAGACCTAAGTCAATGTAGCTCCCTAGTGGAGGAGTCAGAGGAAGATGCCCTATCTTATTCACCCATCAAGGTGCTTGCTCTAACTTTCCAAGGTTACATTGGTCGCATATCTTGCAACTGATGCTTTGCATTGCTTCTACTTTGTAGAACTGCCATTAGCTTAGTTTACACATCGTGTATGTGAATACGCCCTGCCTATCCATTTTCAGTACATATTCCATCTGTCATCATACCATATTTATCCATTCAAATGTTGTTCTTGTGTATCAGACGTTCAAAAGGAACAGGGCGATTGCTGATCGTGGAGGATCACAAGCAAAGTATTTGGAAAAGGTAGTGGCACCTGATAAATCAAATAGCCCATTAGGTGTAGTTGCAATATCACCTCACCCACAAAACACCCCAACTCTAGCAGACTCTAGCCCTACTACACTGGTCATTTCTGATGCCCTAACTCAGCAGACCCCAACTGCAGCAAACAGTATGATTATGCCAGCTGACATAGCACCAGCTCTACGACGCAAAATCCCCATTCCAGCAAAGAGTACACCAAATCCAGTTGCCAAATCCCTTTTCGAACCAGAGAGAGCCCCAATTGCAGCAAATAGGACCGATGTTCCATTTCTTCCCAGTTTAGAAGACGAAGCTTATGTTGTTGTGAGGAACTTTGTGCGCATCTTTCCTTCATGGAAAGATTATACCACAGACACAGAACAATTTCTAGTCTTCCTCTGCAACTTACGCGTAAGTAATGTACTAATGTTATTCATGGTCATTACTGCATATGTTTCTGCTGACAGAAGACACAAGATTTCATTCTTTTAAATAGGCGAGGAGCAAACTGGATTGTGAAGACGAGCAAAGGTTGGTTGTGCTTTTCAAGAACTCGTTGATGAAATATCGTTCCTACCTGAGGCAAGCGCACTTTGATGGAAAGCCTCTGAACAAAATTTCTGTAAAGTCTCCGGTGCTACATTTCACCGACGGTGACTGGAATAATCTTGTTACTCATTGGTCTCGGCTGTAGCGTAAGGTACTGTCTATGATATCACATCACAATTTAAACTACATTTCTGCATTTGCCTTAATGTCTCACTTGTACGAAAACTATTAGCAGAAGAACATTCGTTCTCAAGGGACCACAGAATCTCGCAACTATACTGCACACTGCATTGCTCTTGTGAGTACCTCTTGCCCTGTATGACCATACTTACTTTCATAGATGTTTGATTATGTAGCATCACTGCACATGTTAGCCTCGTAATCATCCATTTGGTGGACATTATAAGATCCATATGGACTCTTACATAAATTTAGAATCAACCCAATGCTTTTGAAGAGGTTTAGCTCTGTAGTCCTCTTGTAAGGACTGAACGTGGTCTATCACTGTACTTACATTAACAGCTACTCCCTCCGTCCCATAATATAAGAACATTTTGTACAGTACACTAGTGTTCAAAGCACTCTTGTATTATGGGAAGAGGGATTGGTTCATTGTGTAGCATTCTGCATCTTATCTCTCTCGCCCACCATTTACTAAAAAGATCAGATCTATATTTAATCTTACCAACAATGACAAGTAGAATACACAAACAATGCCGGTGCAGAAGTGTAGCCCATTGCTCTTGTGAGTACATTTTGTCCTGTAACGCTTGTACTTCCATCGATTGGTAGTTGATTATGTAGCATCAATCTGCATCTTACCTTCATTATCCTCTATCCCTTCCAGTATTATCATATCTATAATTACTCTCTACAAAATGTAGAGTACAGGCAATGCTTATGAAGAAGATTCTGTGCTGAAATTCTTGAGTTATCCTTCCCTTGACATGGAGAAGGGCATTATAAAGCCGGTGTTAACTGTTAATGTAAGTCAGTCCTTCTAAAGCCTTTATCCTCAACTGCTGTTTAATTTGCTCATACTCCCTATCGTTTACTGCTGTTTAGTTTGTTGTTTCTACCTAAATGCATGTTCACAAGAACCGTAAGTTCTAAGTTTTACTTGTAAAACCAAATTCCTTATTCATACCATGCACATTACTAAATACTCCCTATATGTATGCTTGTTTTTGTGGATCTATAATCCAGTGTGTGGTGAAGCAGCCCACGTTTGCACCTTGTCATCTCCTGTTTTATCTTACTGATGTGGCTCATGATATGAACAACATTCCATGCACATTAACCAAAATAGATACAATGATTTTATTTGCCCTTCATCTATGCTTGTTATGTTGACATGGTAATCCAGTAGTGTGGTGAAGCTCCCCGCATTATGAACAATGCCAAATTATGCTATTGATATTTTGAACTTACTCTTTATTTTCTAATTTGAAATTGGATGGAATTGACAGCACAACTACCATCTTTGTTTATACACGTGCAAAACCTATCATCTCCCTGCTTTGTTTCAAGGTGATATGCCTGATGGCATGCACAAGTCTGCTGAAGGCTGTGAGACAAACCCAACATATATTGCAGCAAAGAAGGCAAAACATCTTGAAGATAGCGAGACAACCCCAAAGTCTTGTCTTGATGCCATGTTCAAGTTACTTGAGACTATCAGTCGGACAAGCTCACAGAATTCGTTGTCTGAATCAGTTCAACTTCTATAGTCCCAAGTTCTAGCAGAAAGGCATTATACAACTCAACTTCGACTTGAAGTCCTATCTCTAAGAAAGATTGCGGAGAACACCAATGAGAACCTCATCGCTAAACAGCTACACCTGGAAGCTATGACCGACACACTAGGCCGGTCTCACAGCCTTGCTTAGCAGCTTGCGCAGCAGTTCCCCCACAAGGCTAACCTTTCTTGAACTGTCTTGGAAGTGGTCTCGGTTCAGTATTATTTTGTTACGCTGCAATGGTGCCCAGTTTTTGTAATCTGCTTCTTCGTTGCGCTTTATGATCACTGGTGGCGAACTTCGATGCCCAGTGGATGTAATATACCTTAAATCCTTTATTGTATAGTGTAGGTTTATTCTTAGTTACTATGTCGTAATTTCTTTATTGTATAGAGTACGTGTGTTCTTAATTCCTACTAGTTACTGCCATTATTCGCTATATGAAAAAAATCAGATGTAGTCGACCGGGCCGAAACATTCAACTCTAACGGGCCAGGTTTTAAGTGGGCCACAATTGGGCCGGCCTGTGTCTTTCTTGGGCCCGAATGATTGGGGCCTTCACACATTGCGCCTGGCCCACAACTTACACCGGCCTATATTTTAGTTGGGCCTTTTATCGACACAGCGCTTAGTTTGGCCCAGGTAGCATTGAGCCATTAACAGGCTGAATATTGTACTGGCCTGTTACGGCCCAGATGAAACCACATGCCTTTAGCAGGCCAAAATGCATGTTGGGCCTCAATTTTCACTAGTCGTCAACGGGCCTTCAACAGGCTGAAATGTAGACCGGGCCTTTTTGGGCCCAGTTAGCTCACGGGCCGTTACCAGGCCAAAACATTTCTCGGGCCTTAGTTGGCCCACTGATATCATGGGCCTTTAAGAGGCCGAAAGCTTAGTATAGGCATCAACAGGACGAATTACGCGACAGGCCTTTAACAGGCCCAAAGTCACGTTGGGCTTAACTGTTTCCACCTTTAGCACGACCCGTTAGTGGGCCCGATGTCCCGTCAGACCATGTATGGCCCATGGGCAGCACGGGCCATTCCCAGGCCGAAAGTCAAACCGGGCTGAAATGGGCCCATGTCTACATCGGGCCTCTAACAGGCCGAAAGTCACTCGGCTGTAGTTGGGCCCAAATATTCGGCAAACAATTAACGGGCCAGATCTTGGTTCGGTCCGTAAATGGGCCCAAATATTGGTCGAACAATTAATGGGCCAGATGTGGCTTCGTGCCGTAAATGGGCCTTTATTAAGCAGGCCATTATTGGGCTGGCCCACCAGTACTTGATTAAGTACTACGGGCCTTTGACTAGGCCGGCCTTTTTAACCTATATGGGCCTCTATTGGGCCCAGCCACGTGTCGACGTATCATAGGCATGTCTCCTCCAATGGACGGGAGACATCTGGCCCACTGACGAGCTGACATGTGTTCCCTCTGGCCAATCAGAATTTTACACGTGGAAATTTCCCATTGGTCCGGGCTGTTAATGGGTTATCGGATCCAAAACCCGACCTGATAGCTTAACGACGTTCTGTTACGGTGGATGCCACGTGTCGGTCACCCTTGACGAAAGCACTTCTGTGACGCGCGATTTATCGTCATGGAAGTGGACACTTCCGTGATGATAATTTTGGTAATGTCATGGAACACTTCTACGACATCACAAGTATGACTATCTTGATTCTGTCCTAAAATTGTCATGGATGTACAAGCATGACAGAAAACGCGACATACTGTGACAAACACGTGTCATCACGGAAGTGTATTTTTTTGTAGTGCTTGGAGCTATATTTTTATTCGCCACATGATATCAGTTTTGCTTGGAGCGTCGTGTATGATATTAGTCTTTGCTTTGTACTTTACCACAATCATCCTTGCTGTACACACCTATTGGGAGAGAAATACTTGATTTGAAATTTATTAGAATACTCTATGTGCTTCACTTATATCTTTTGAGCTAGATAGTTTCACTCTATGTGCTTCACTTATATTTTTTAGAGCACAGCGATGGCTTAATTTTGTAGAAATTGTTGATCTCTCTTGCTTCAGTTATATTATCTTGAGAGTCTTTTAGAACAGCATGGTATTTGCTATGGTTATAAAATTGGTCCTAGAATGATGGGCATCCAAGTTGAGTATAATAAAAACTATCATAGAAAGTGAATTGGATGCTATGGTCAATTTGATGCTTGATAATTGTTTTGAGATATGAGGATGGTGATATTAGAGTCATGCTAGTGGGGTAATTATGAATTTAAGGAATACTTGTGTTGAAGTTTGTGATTCCTGTAGCATGCATGTATGGTGAACCGGTTTGTGATGAAGTTGGAGCACGATTTATTTATTGATTGTCTTCCTTATGAGTGGTGGTCAGGGACGAGCGATGGTCTTTTCCTACCAATCTATCCCCCTAGGAGCATGCGCGTAGTGCTTGGTTTTTGATGACTTGTAGATTTTTGCAATAAGTATATGAGTTCTTTATGACTAATGTTGAGTCCATGGATTATACGCACTCTCTCCCTTCCACCATTGCTAGTCTCTCTTATGTCGCGCAACTTTTGCCGGTACCATACACCCACCATATTCCTTCCTCAAAACAGCCACCATACCTACCTATTATGGCATTTCCATAGCCATGCCGAGACATATTGCCATGCAACTTTTCACTGTTCTGTTTATTATGACACACATAGTCATTGTCATATTGCTCTTTGCATGATGATGTAGTTGACATCGTATTTGTGGCAAAGCCACCTCATAATTTTTCATACATGTCACTCTTGATTCATTGCATATCCCGGTACACGGCCAGAGGCATCTATATAGAGTCATATCTTGTTCTAAGTATCGAGTTATGAATAAATAAATGTGTGATGATCTTCATTATTAGAGCACTGTCCAAGTGAGGAAAGGATGATGAAGACTATGATTCCCCCACAAGTCGGGATGAGACTTCGGACTTTATAAAAATAAAAGAGGCCAAAGAAGCTCATGGAAAAAAGAGAGGCCAAAGAAGCCCACCAAAAAGAAAAAGAAAAAAAGGAAAAAAAGAGAAAAGAAAAAAATAATGAGAGAAAAAGAGAGAAGGGACAATGCTACTATCTCTTTTTTTCACCCTTGTGCTTCAATATAGCACCATGGTCTTCATGATAGAGAAGTCTCTTATGTTGTCACTTTCATATACTAGTGGGAATTTTTCAGTATAGAACTTGGCTTGTATATTCCAATGATGGGCTTCCTCAAAATGCCCTAGGTCTTTGTGAGTAAGCAAGTTGGATGCACACCCACTTAGTTTCTTTTGTTGAGCTTTCATACATTTATAGCTCTAGTGCATCCGTTGCATGGAAATCCCTACTCACTCACATTGATATCTATTAATGGGCATCTCCATAGCCCGTTGATACGCCTAGTTGATGTGAGACTATCTTCTCCTTTTTGTCTTCTCCACAACCACCCTTCTATTCCACATATAGTGCTATGTCCATGGCTCACGCTCATGTATTGCGTGAAAATTGAAAAAGTTTGAGATTACTAACGTATGAAACAATTGCTTGGCTTGGCATCGGGGTTGTGCATGATTGCATACTTTGTGTGATGAAGATAGAGCAACAGCCAGACTATATGATTTTATAGGGATAACTTTATTTAGCCATGTTATTTTGAGAAGACATGATTGCTTTATTAGTATGCTTGAAGTATTACTATTTCTTATGTCAATATGAACTTTTATTTTGAATCGTTTGGATCTGAACATTCATGCCACAATAAATAGAAACACATTGAGAAATATGCTAGGTAGCATTCCACATCAAAATTTCTGTTTTTATCATTTACCTACTCGAGGATGAGCAGGAATTAAGCTTGGGGATGCTTGATACGTCTCCAACGTATCTATAATTTTTGATTGTTCCATGCTATTATATTACCTGTTTTGGATGTTTATGGCTTTACTTTACACTTTTATATCATTTTTGGGACTAACCTACTAACCGGAGGCCCAGACCGAATTGTTGTTTTTTTTGCCTATTTCAGTGTTTTGAAGAAAAGGAATATCAAACGGAGTCTAAACGGAATGAAACCTTCGGGAACGATCTTTTGGAACAAACGTGATCCACAGGACTTGGAGTGCAAGTCAAGAAATAAGCAAGGCGGCCACACGGGTGGCCGGCGCGCCCCCCACCCTCGTGGGCCCCTCGAGCATCCACCGACATAATTCTTCCTCCTATATATACCCATATACCCCGAAACCATCAGAGGCGACCACGAAAAACTATTTCCACCACCGTAACGTTCTGTATCCGTGAGATCCCATCTTGGAGCCGTCGCCGGTGCTCCGCTAGAGGGGGAATCCATGGAGGGCCTATACATCATCTCCAAGGCCTCTCCGATGAGTTGTGAGTAGTTTACCACAGACCTTCAGGTCCATAGTTATTACCTAGATGGCTTCTTCTCTCTCTTTGATTCTCAATACAAAGTTCTCCTTCCTCTTCTTGGAGATCTATTCGATGTAACTCTTTTTGCGGTGTGTTTGTCGAGATCCGATGAATTGTGGGTTTATGATCAATTTTATCTATGAGAAATATTTGAATCTCCTCTGAATTCTTTTATGTGTGATTAAGTTATCTTTGCATGTCTCTTCGAATTATTAGTTTGGTTTGGCCTACTAGATTGATCTTTCTTGCCATGGGAGAAGTGCTTAGCTTTGGGTTCAATCTTGTGGTGTCCTTTCCCAATGACAGCAGGGGCAGCAAGGCACGTATTGTATTGTTGCCATCGAGGATAAAAATATGGGGTTTATATCATATTGCATGAGTTTATCCCTCTACATCATGTCATCTTTCTTAATGCGTTACTTTGTTCTTCATGAACTTAATACTCTAGATGCATGCTGGATAGCGGTCAATGTGTGGAGTAATAGTAGTACATGCAGGCAGGAGCCGATCTACTTGTCACAGACGTGATGCCTATATACATGATCATGCCTAGATAATCTCATAATTATTCGCTTTTCTATCAATTGCTCGACAGTAATTTGTTCACCCACCGTAATAATTATGCTATCTGATAGAAGCCACTAGTGAAACATATGGCCCCGGGGTCTATCTCTTATCATATAAGCTTTCAATCTACTTTTATTTGCATCTTTACTTTTCCAATTTATATCATAAAATACCAAAAATATATTTATCTTATCATATTATCTCTATCAGATCTCACTTTCGCAAGTGGTCGTGAAGGGATTGACAACCCCTTTATTGCATTGGTTGCGAGTTCTTGTTTTGTTTGTGTAGGTGCATAGGACTTGTGAGGAGCCTCCTACTGGATTGATACGTTGGTTCTCAAAAGCTGAGGGAAATACTTACGCTACTATGCTGCATCACCCTGTCCTCTTCAAGGAAAACTAATGCAAGCTCAAGACGTAGCAGCCACTCATAAGGAAGACAATCAATCAATAAAGCGTGCTCCAACTTCATCACAAAGCGGTTCACCATACGTGCATGCTACGGGAATCACAAACTTCAACACAAGTATTCCTTAAATTCATAATTACCCCACTATCATGACTCTAATATCACCATCCTCATATCTCAAAACAATTATCAAGCATCAAATTGATCATAGCATCCAATTCACTTTCCATGATAGTTTTTATTATACCCAACTTGGATGCCCATCATTCTAGGACTAATTTTATAACCATAACAAATACCATGCTGTTCTAAAAGACTCTCAAAATAATATAAGTGAAGCATGAGAGATCAACAATTTCTACAAAATTAAGCCACCGCTGTGCTCTAAAAAGTATAAGTGAAGCACTAGAGCAAAAATTACAAAAGATATAAGTGAAGCACATAGAGTATTCTAATAAATTCCAAATCATACGGGTTTCTCCCAAAAGGTGTGTACAACAAGGATGATTGTGGTAATCTAAAAAGCAAAGACTCATATCATACAAGACGCTCCAAGCAAAACACATATCATGTGGCGAATAAAAATATAGCTCCAAGTAAAGTTACCGATAAACGAAGATGAAAGAGGGGATGCCTTCCGGGGCATCCCCAAGCTTAGGCTCTTGGTCATCCTTAAATATATTGGGGTGCCACGGGCATCTCCAAGCTTAGGTTCTTGCCACTCCTTATTCCATAGTCCATCAAATCTTTACCGAAAACTTGAAAACTTCACAACACAAAACTCAACAGGAAATCTCATAAGCTCCGTTAGTGCAAGAAAGAAAAACCACCACATAAGGTTCTGTAATGAAGTCATTCTTTATTTATATTGGTGTTAAACCTACTGTATTCCAACTTCTCTATGGTTCATACCCCCCGATACTAGCCATAGATGCATCAAAATAAGCAAACAACACACGAAAAACAGAATCTGTCAAAAACAGAACAGTCTGTAGCAATCTGTAACTTTTGAATACTTATGGAACTACAAAAATCCTACCAAACTAGGACGTCCTAGGAAATTTGTCTATTGATCTACAGCAAAACGAATCAATGCAAAATCACGTTTCTGTGATTTATTGAATTTTTTCTCGTGTGCGCAAAGTTTCTGTTTTTCAGCAGAATCAAATTAACTATCACTGTAAGTTATCTTATAGGTTCTACTTGGCACAAACACTAATTAAAACATAAAAACACATCTAAATAGATGCTAGATTATTTATTTATTGCTAAACAGAAGCAAAAAAGTAAGGAACAAAAATAAAATTGGGTTGCCTCCCAACAAGCGCTATCGTTTAACGCCCCTAGCTAGGCATTGAGATTTTAATGATGCTCACATAAAAGAAAAGAAATGAAGCATAAAGAGAGCATCATAAAACACGTGTCAAACACATCTAAGTCTAACATACTTCCTATGCATAGGCATATTATAGGCAAACAAATTTGCAAGGCAAGCAAAAACTAGCATATGCAAGGAAGAAGAAAGAGACGATAGCAATCTCAACATGACGACAGGTAATTTAGTAACATGAAAATTTCTACAACCATATTTTCCTCTCTCATAATAATTACATGTGGGATCATAAGCAAATTCAACAAAATAGCTATCACATAAAATATTTTCAACACGATCCACATGCATGCAAAGTTGACACTCTTCCAAAATAGTGGGATTATCATCAACTAAAGTCAAGACCTCTCCAAACCCACTTTCAATAATATTGCAAACACTATTATCAATATCATATTCATCATGGGGCTTAAATAAATTTTCAAGATCATAAAAAGAATCACCCCAATCATGATTGCAACAAGTAGTAGACATAGCAAAACTAGCATCCGCAAGCTTAGGGTTTTGCATATTATTAGCACAATTGACATCAAGAGAATTTATAGTAACATCATTGCAATCATGCTTTTCATTGAAGGAACTACCAAGTATGGATGCAGTAGCAACAATCTAATGTTTAACATAAGCAACTATAGCAAATTCATCTTCATAAATATTGGCATCATGGCCACAAGAATAGCAAGCATCATGTTCATCTAGGGATATTTCAATCAAATCATCGGAATCATTATCTATAGATTCATGCATATCATTATTTTCTTCCAAAGCAACAGTCATTCTCTCAATAAATTCTTTGACAATATTTAAGTATGTCAAAAAATTTATATTCATAGAGAGTAATATCATACTTTTCAATCAAAGAAGCAACTTCATAAGCACCCTTAAAAGCAACAAATTCTTCAATTTGTTCGATATCATAGTAACTATAGACACCCTTTGCATAAGAAGATAAGATTTCATTTTCATTAAACTCACATAGGTAGGGAAGGTGTTTTTTAGGGTTCTTAGAGCAACAAGTAAAATCACAAATTTCACAAAGATTCCAAGCATAACACATCAATCTGTTTATTTGATCCCATAAGAGTCTCCCTTTTTCAGACAAACGGTGACGCACAAAGTGAGCATGCTCATATAAAGATTTCCCATCAACTAGGATAGTTGGGGTTTCAGCACGAGAGCATAAGGATCGAAGATGATCCAAGTAGAACACTTTAAGTGGATCCATATCAATAGATTTTTAGCAAGCAAAGATGCAAGCACATAGAAGGAAGATGGAGACACAAGCAAACATAAGATCGAATGAAAGAGGGGCAAATAAAACGGCAAGGGTGAAGTGGGGGAGAGGAAAATGAGAGGCAAATGGCAAATAATGTAATGCGAGGGAGATGAGTTTGTGATGGGTACTTGGTATGTCTTGACTTGAGCGAAGACCTCCCCGGCAACGGCGCCAGAAATCATTCCTGCTACCTCTTGAGCATGCCTTGGTTTTTCCCTTGAAGAGGAAAGGGTGATGCAGCAAAGTAGCGTAAGTATTTCCCTCAGTTTTGAGAACCAAGGTATCAATCTAGTAGGAGGATCCTCACAAGTCCCACGCGCCTACACAAACAAACAAGAACCTTGCAACCAACACGAAAAAGGGGTTGTCAATCCCTTCACGGAAACTTGCGAAAGTGAGATCTGATAGAGATAATACGATAAGATAAATATTTTTGTTATTTTTATGATATAGATTGGAAAAAAAGATGCAAATAAAAGTAGATGGAAAACTTATATGATAAAAGATAGACCTGGGGGCCATAGGTTTCACTAGTGGCTTCTCTCAAGATAGCATAAGTATTATGGTGGGTGAACAAATTACTGTCGAGCAATTGATAGAGAAGTGCATAGTTATGAGATTATCTAGGCATGATCATGTATATAGGCATCACGTCCGCAACAAGTAGACCAAAACGATTATGCATCTACTACTATTACTCCACACATCGACCGACTCCTGCCTGCATCTAGAGTATTAAGTTCATAAGAACAGAGTAACGCATTAAGCAAGATGCCATGATGTAGAGGGATAAACTCATGCAATATTATATAAACCCCATCTTTTTATCCTCGATGGCAACAATATAATACGTGCCTTGCTACCCGTGCTGTCACTAGGAAAGGAAATTGCAAGATTGAACCCAAAGCTAAGCACTTCTCCCATGGCAAGAAAGATCAATCTAGTAGGCCAAACCAAACTGATAATTCGAACAGACTTGCAAAGATAACCAATCATACATAAAAGAATTCAGAGGAGATTCAAATATTTCTCATAGATAAACTTGATCATAAACCCACAATTCATCGGATCTCGACAAACACACTGCAAAAAGAGTTATATCGAATAGATCTCCAAGAAGAGGAAGGAGATCTTTGTATTGAGAATCAAAGAGAGAGAAGAAGCCATCTAGCTAATAACTATGGACCCGAAGGTCTATGGTAAACTACTCATAACTCATCGGAGAGGCCTTGGTGGTGATGGAGAGGCCCTCCATGGTTGATTCCCCCTCTGACGGAGCGCCTTCGAAGGCTCCAAGATGGGATCTCGCGGATACATAAGGTTGTGGCAGTGAAAATAGTTTTTACTGGTGCTCCTGGATGTTTTCGGGGTCCGTGGATATATATAGGAGGCAGAAGTAGGTCGGTGGATGCTCGAGGGGCCCACGAGGGTGGGGGGCGCGCCCACCCTTACTGGGCGCGCCGAGCACCCTTGTGTCCGCCTCGTTCGCTTCTTGACATCCACTCCAAGTCTCCTAGTTTGCATTTGTTCCAAAAAGATCGCCCCGGAAGGTTTCATATCGTTTGGACTCCGTTTGATATTCCTTTTCTTCGTAACACTGAAATAGGCAAAAAACAGCAATTCGGGCTGGGCCTCCGGTTAGTAGGTTAGTCCCAGAAATGATATAAAAGTGTAAAGTAAAGCCCATAAACATCCAAAACAGGTAATATAATAGCTTGGAACAATAAAAAAATATAGATACATTGGAGACGTATCAGGTGTTGGCGGCAGTAACTGGGTCTCAGCCCAGTCGATGAGGAAGTCGGCCAACACTTTGGACTTGATGGTGGTGCAAGGCTGGTAGAAGATGGTATAAGGAGCCAGTGCAAACGACCGTGATGGGGTGCTCTTGAAAGTAGGGCTTGAGCTTCTTGGCGGAGAAGTACACGCCGTAGCACATTTTCTAGTAGTGAGGGTAGTTCTGCTTCGAGGTTGACAGCACTTCACTCAGGTAATACACCGGTCTCTGGACTAGCTGGACTTTGCCTTCCTCTGGGCGCTGAACCACGATGCCTGTGCTGACCACCCGGCTAGTTGCGGCAATGTAAAGGAGCATGGGCTCTTTTTCAGTCGGAGTTGCCAGGATAGGCGACGTGACGAGCATCTTTTTCAACTAATGAAAGGCTTCATCCGCCTAGTCATTCCACTCAAAGTGAGTGGTTTTCCTCATGAGTTGGTATAGGGGAAGAGCCTTCTCCCCTAGCCAGCTGATGAAGCGGTTATGGGAAGCCAGGCATCCGGTGAACTTTTGGATGTCTCGCAGCCGGGTGGGAATCTCCATCCTCTCTATGGCCTTGATCTTCACTGGGTTGCACTCAATGCCACGTTCGGAGACTAGGAAGCCAAGGACTTGGTCGGCTGGTACCCTGAACACACATTTTTCTGGGTTGAGCTTGATCTGAAAGCGGCGTAGTTGTCAAATGTTTCTTTGAGATCTTCCAGCAAGGTGCCGACTTCTCGGTCTTCACCACAACATTGTCTACATGGACGTGGTAATTTCTGCCGAGTTGCTTGAGGAGGCATTTCTGCATGCAACACTGAAAAGTGGCACCAGTATTTCTTAGGCCAAATGTCATAGTCAGGTAGCAAAAAGCTCCGAATGGTGTGATGAAGGCGGTCTTCAGGCGGTTGGCTGGATCCAAATTGATCTGATGGTAACCTGAGTAGGCATCCAAGAAACTCAATAGCTCGCATACGGTTGTGGAGTCTATCACTTGATCAATCTGGGGCAAAGCAAACGGATCTTTTGGGCAGGCTTTGTTGAGGCTGGTATAGTCTATACACATGCACCATTTCTTGTTCTTCTTCAGTACAAGGACTGGGTTGGCAAGCCATTCTGGAAGAACACTTCCATAATGAAGCCGGCTGCCAGAAGTCGGGCTATCTCTTCACCAACAATTCTTCTCTTCTCCGACAGTCGGCGGAGGGGCTGTTTGACTGGTTTTGCATCTGCTCGGACGTGTAGCTTGTGCTCGGTGAAATCTGTTGAAACACCCGGCATGTCCTTGGGGGACCATGCGAAGATATCCCGATTCTCATGGAGGAAATTGACGAGCTCACTTTCCTATTTGCTATCCAGGTTTGTTCCTACTACAGTGAACCTCTCTGGGTGCTCTGGGTCCAGAGGTATCTTCTTTGTTTCCTTGGCCGGCTGGAAGGAGCCATGAGCTTCCGACTCCTTGGGATCGGGCGACAGGTCCGGCTACTTGCCGACCATGGCCACAACCCGGTCAAGGATCTTTCTCTCAGCAGCAATCACGAGGGACTCGGCCAGCCGACTGCTAGCTGCAGCGCAGTCGGAGGACTTCTTGTAGTCTTCGACTATGGTGATTGAGGGAGTCCTGGACTAGGGGGTGTCCGGGTAGCCGAACTATCATCATCGGCCGGACTCCAAGACTATGAAGATACAAGATTGAAGACTTCGTCCCGTGTCTGGATGGGACTTTCCTTGGCGTGGAAGGCAAGCTTGGCGATACGGATATGTAGATCTCCTACCATTGTAACCGACTCTGTGTAACCCTAGCCCTCTCCGGTGTCTATATAAACTGGATGGCTTTAGTCCGTAGGACGGACAACAATCATACCATAGGCTAGCTTCTAGGGTTTAGCCTCCTTGATCTCATGGTAGATCCACTCTTGTAACACACATCATCAATATTAATCAAGCAGGACGTAGGGTTTTACCTCCATCAAGAGGGCCCGAACCTGGGTAAAACATCGTGTCCCTTGTCTCCTGTTACCATCCGCCTAGACGCACAGTTCGAGACCCCCTACCCGAGATCCGCCGGTTTTGACACTGACATTGGTGCTTTCATTGAGAGTTCCTCTGTGTCGTCACCAATAGGCTCGATGGCTTCTTCGATCATCATCAACGATGCAGTCCAGGGTGAGACCTTCCTCCCCGGACAGATCTTCGTATTCGGCGGCTTTGCACTGCGGGCCAATTCGCTTGGCCATCTGGAGCAGATCGAAAGCTACGCCCCTGGCCGTCAGGTCAGATTTGGAAGTTTGAACTTCACGGCTGACATTCGCGGGGACTTGATCTTCGATGGATTCGAGCCACAGCCAAGCGCGTCGCACTCTCACGACGGGCATGATTTAGCTCTGCAGCCGGACAGTACCCTGGAGGCTGCACTCGAGCCCGCTCCGATCTTCAATTCGGAGCCGGCTGCACAGATCAAGGACGGATGGCTAGACACCGCCTCGGGGGCTGCAACCTCTACGGCGATAGAGCCAAACACTCACCTTGTCCCTCATGAAGCTCGTGACTCCGAGGTCCCGGACTCCTTGCCGGACTCCGAATCTCCCGCGCCCCCTCCAATCGAATCCGATTGGGCGCCGGTCATGGAGTTCATCGCTGCGGACATCTTTCAACACTCACCTTTTGGCGACATCTTGAGTTCGCTAAAGTATCTCTCGTTATCAAGAGAGCCCTGGCCGGACTGCGGTCAGGATGGTTGGGATGCGGACGACGAAGAAATTCAAAGCCCACCCACCACCCACTTAGTAGACACTGTCGACGATCTAACCGACATGCTAGACTACGACTCTGAAGACATCGACGGTATGGACGACGACGCCGAAGACGACCAAGAACCAGCGCCTACCAGGCAATGGAAAGCCACCTCATCATATGACATATACATGGTGGATATCCCAAAGGATGGGAATGGCGAAGGAACAGCGGAGGATGACCCCTCCAAGAAACAGCCCAAGCGCCGGTGTCAGCGGCGCCGCTCTAAATCCCGCCACAGCAAGAATGAAGATTCCGGCATCGGAGATAATAACACACCGGACAGTGCCGAAGACAACCCACTCCAGCAAGATTCAGCGCAGGAGGACGGAGACACCAGCCCTCATGAGAGAGCGGCAGAAGAAGAGGTAGAGGATTATATGCCTCCCTCCGGAGACGAGGCAAGCCTCGACGATGACGAATTCGTCGTGCCTGAGGATCCCGTCGAACAAGAGCGTTTTAAACGCGGGCTTATGGCCACGGGAAACAGCCTCAAGAAAAAGCAGCAACAACTTAGAGCTGATCAAGATCTGCTAGCCGACAGATGGACTGAAGTCCTCGCGGCCGAAGAGCATGAGCTCGAACGCCCCTCCAAAAGCTACCCGAAACGCAAGCTGCTCCCCCGATTAGAGGAGGAGGCGTATGAACCTGCATCACCAGCAGACAATACGGCTGACCGACCACCCCGTGGTCGCGACAGAGAGGCCCCTAGGCCCTTCACTAGAACCGTACCCCGGCATCGCTTGAAAAGCACAAGGCCACAGGGGAACGCTCCAGACTTGCGAGATATATTGGAGGATAAGGCAAGACAATCAAGATTGATCTATGGATCGCGTGGGCGCCCCATGATACGTGACGACAACTGTCGCGCCGGACACAGTAAGTCCGGCCGGGCCGAACAAAATAGACAAAGCTCTTTTGAGCTCCGTCGTGATATCACCCAGTACAGAGGCGCCGCACACCCACTATGCTTCACAGATGAAGTAATGGATCATCAAATCCCCGAAGGGTTTAAACCCGTGAATATTGAATCTTACGATGGCACAACAGACCCCGCGGTTTGGATCGAAGACTATCTCCTCCACATCCACATGGCCCGCGGTGACGATCTTCACGCCATCAAATATCTCCCACTCAAACTCAAAGGACCAGCCCGACATTGGCTTAACAGCTTGCCAGCAGAGTCAATCGGGAGTTGGGAAGACCTGGAAGCCGCATTCCTCGATAACTTCCAAGGCACGTATGTGCGACCACCAGACGCCGATGACCTAAGCCACATAATTAAGCAGCCAGACGAATCGGCCAGACAATTCTGGACATGGTTCTTAACCAAGAAAAACCAAATCGTCGACTGTCCGGATGCGGAGGCCCTCGCGGCCTTCAAGCATAACATCCGCGACGAGTGGCTTGCCCGGCACCTGGGACAGGAAAAGCCGAAATCCATGGCAGCCCTCACATCACTCATGACCCGCTTCTGCGCGGGTGAGGACAGATGGCTAGCACGCAGCAACAACCTCAGCAAAAATTCTGGCAGTCCGGATATCAAGGACCATAATGGCAGGTCGCGTCGCAATAAAAACAAATGCCGCATTAACGGCGATAATAGTGAAGATACAGCAGTCAATGCCGAATTCAGAGGCTCTAAACCCGGTCAGCGGAAAAAGCCATTCAAAAGAACTACTCCGGGTCCGTCCAATTTGGACCGAATACTCGACCGCTCGTGCCAGATACACGGCACCCCCGAAAAGCCAGCCAACCACACCAACAGGGACTGTTGGGTATTCAAGCAGGCAGGCAAGTTAATTGCCGAAAACAATGACAAGGGGCTGCATAGCGATGACAAGGAAGAGACCCGACCGCCGAACAATAGAGGACAGAAGGGTTTCCCCCACAGGTGCGGACGGTGAACATGATATATGCAACGCACATACCCAAGAGGGAGCGGAAGCGTGCACTCAGGGATGTATACGCGATGGAGCCAGTTGCCCCGAAGTTCAATCCATGGTCCTCCTGCCCGATCACTTTTGACCGAAGGGACCACCCCACCAGCATCTGCCACGGCGGATTTGCCGCATTGGTTTTAGACCCAATCGTTGATGGATTTCACCTCACGAGAGTCCTGATGGACGGCAGCAGCAACCTGAACCCGCTTTATCAGGATACAGTGCGCAAAATGGGCATAGACCCCTCAAGGATTAAACCAACCAAGACGACCTTTAAAGGCGTCATACCAGGTGTAGAAGCCAATTGTACAGGCTCAGTTACACTGGAAGTGGTCTTCGGATCCCCGGATAACTTCTGAAGCGAGGAGTTAATCTTCGACATAGTTCCTGTCGTGGATTTGTCACGGCAGATGTCCTTAGTGTCAGGACTTAGTCGCGAGGCCAACGCATCTATGTGGTAGCTTGAAGGGGTTGATCGTGATCGAGAGACGCAACACAAGACAAGGATTTAGACAGCTTCGGGCCCCGGGAAACATCATCCGGTAACAACCCTACATGCTGTTTGAGGCTAGATCTCATTATCATCACGAGGAAGTCGCCGTAAACCGGCTCTCCTCTAGTTGTGTCTAGCCCTAGAGATTGTTTCTAGCTTCTTACCTGTCGCTCCTCCCTCTTTGGGGAGCCCTGCCCCTCCTTATATATGTTGAAGGGGCGGGTTACATGTGGAGTCCTATTAGGATTAGGACTAGTCTATCTCTAATACAAACCGGATACAAGTCCAGGTCTTAACTCCTTGTAAGACAAATATTCCTTATGCCTTTCCTCTTAAACCGGCCCACCATAGTATGAACCGGCCTTCATGAACCGCCTGTTGGGCCACCAGGTCTTGTCGCTCCTCGCACCCGCCTGCCGGATTACCAATGAGTCGTGAACCGCCAGGTCCAAACGGGTCACCGGTGAACCGCCAAGTGTCAGCGGGGTCTCAAATAAACCGCCAAGTCCGGCCGGGTTAACTTCCGGCCGGTTTACACCGCGGGGTATATCCCCGACATTAGCCCCCAAGTTTAGCTTGGATTTATCCATGGTAAACTTATGCTGCAAAATAAACACCAGAACAAATTTGGCAGGTTGTGCTCTGGGTTAAGAATTCTTGTAGACCGGCACCTGATCGTCCTTAAGTCTTTTGTCATTTCCTCCTTCTAGAAAATCCGGGTTAATAACCAGCTTCATACTCAAATTGCTGATGTTGGCTTCTTATAGAAAAAATATTGTGAAGAATAATCCACTTGAGTCGGCTTCCAAAGCGCCGGTTTAAGAAATATTGGTCTTGAAATACTCATCTGACATTCAAGCGGTTTGAAGATGCAGAACTTGCCGGTTTTATCATTGCCAAAGACTGTCGGGTTATAAAAACTTGATAATTTCGAGTCATGATTGTTGCAGACACCGGTTCATGATTGTTGCCAATGCCAGTTCATGATTATTAATGACGCCGGGTTGCAGCCACAGGGTCATAATGATTGGTGACGTCGGGTCAACCTACTTTGCTCAATCAGAGAATTTGAAAATATTTCTTCAATAATAATATAATACCTGTAGCCCCCAAGTCTTGAGCAGAATAAAGTGATTGCTTAAGACTTGCTTCAATATAAATACTGCCACTTAAGAAGAAATCCATGTTGTTCATCCCAGTCACTTAGTAAAAACTGAATACTCCATATTATGTAGCCCCCAAGTGCCGGGTTGTCATGCTTGCAGCAACCTGGGACTTGTAATTGTCTTATACTCATAAAAACTTCAACCAGTGTAGCCCCCAAGGGCCGGGTCATTATGCAATAATGAGCAGGGACTTTGTAGGTATAATCATGTAGATTTGAGCAATGATGTGTAGCCCCCAAGGGCCGGCTCAGTAAGATAATATTAAGCTGGGACTTAATATATACTTCAATGAAAATAACATCATATGATGTAACCCTCATCATGGGACTTGAATCTATGTCCACAAGGTTAAGAGCCTTGTGCTTTACCAACTGAGCAGTGGACTCTTCAATATAATGAATAAAAAGCTTTGTACCTTCAACTGTTGATAGGAGCAATTGGTAGCCCCCAAGGGCCGGCTCATTATGATATGATGAGTCGGGTCTTCAATAAGGCCAATAAAAATGACTTTGCTTTAGCCCCCAAGTATCATGGTGCATGCTTGTAGCGACATGAAACTTGCATATTTGATATAATCTCAACTTGAATAATGTAGCCCCCAAGTGCCGGGTCGTAAGCCTGCAGCGACTCGGGACTATTCCTTCCGTTGCAAAATAAATCATATCCTTTGATAAAATAATAGTCATTGCGCTAAAGCGACTTTGAAAACCTCAATAATACCGGTTGTTAAAAACCATAATAAAAATCCAGCCATGTTGGCTATTCAAGATAATATAATCCGGTATGAAAACCTTATTCATTCAATATCATAATGAAAATTCAGCCAAGTTTGGCTATTTGAATAATATAACCCAATGATTTATAAATGCATGATTCCAATGGCGCAATCCAAATATATACTGGTGACGTATAGTCCAAAGCCAGGCCGGTTTAATAAACACCGGATAATTTCCCATCATATACTGGCGACTTATCGTCTTAAAGCCAGGCCGGTTTAATAAACACCGGATAATTTATAATCATGCTTTATTCAACCTGTTTCTGCATACAACAAGTTTAAAGTGTCCTGGCGGTTTACTGCCGGACGGGTCATAATGCCCAACATATAACCCGGGTTTATAACCAAGGCTGCACTTAAGAATAATTAAATATGAAATATATCATACCTGTGACATTGAATCAAATCGTTGGTTTACCAACTTTTTGTAGTAAGAGTGATAACCCCAATCTTGAGTAATGATAACTCCTTTCATACTGTGCCGGTTTATGATAAAACCGTACCGGGTTGTGACAAACACCGGTTTAACGATATATAATACCGGCGACTCATAGTCAAACCAGACCGGGCGGATAGTCTCTGGATTATGATTTGATCATGTACTGACAATTTGTAACTGAAAGTCAAGCCGGGTTAATGAACATCGGTTTACTCCATAATAAGATGGTAACATAAAATCAAACCGGGCAGATAGTCTCCGGATTAGGATTTGACAGTGTTCCGCCAATTTGTAATTGACAGTTTGAAACGGATTAACAATGTCAGTTTAAAAACGCAACAAAAATCAAATAACAGTTATGAAAAAATATGGAAGCAAAGGCAACGATAAGACCATTTGCAAAAAGAGGCTTTACTGAGCCGATCAGATGGTGTTACCATGGTCGGACACGACCAAGCTCCCAATAAGGTGTAGCTATGGTTCAAGTCAGCCAGGTCCCCAACTGAAACCATGGCATTATGCCGATCAAGTGGCGTGGCAATGGTTCGGGTTCGACCAAGCCCCCAAGTGACTTTATGGCCTTAGGCCGATCAAGAGGCGTGACTGGTTCAGACTTGACCATGTCCCCAAGTGATCTGGTGGCTTTCGCCTATCAAGAGGTGTTGCATTGGTTCGGACACGACCAAGCCCCCAAGTGACATAACATGGTGCTTTGAAAAGCTAACCCCAGAGGTAAACCGGAGGCCGCTTTAAGACAGAACCTCCGTGTAACCATGCATGATGTAAAAAAGAACAGAGACCCCGCTTTATGAAGCAGAAGCCCCCATGTGATCAATAATATGTTAGGCAAATAAGGCAGGGTACCCATGTTTGAACCGGAATTTCTTAAACCGGATATTGAGATCCTCAAAGCTTTGTAAGGGACAAATTTACCTTGATCCGGATGTTGAACCGGTTTTGAGAGCTTCAAAGCTTTGCGGGAGAGAGATGTCTCTTGAACCGGATTTTAAACCGGAATTTTCATCAGTATGGTAGTGTCCTCTGGAACCGGGTTATCATCCCCTCCCATGACCCGGAGTTCACGAGTCATGTCACTGTAGCCCCCGAGTTTTAAGACTACTCGAGGAGTTGGCTTGAGACTCTCCATATTTGACCGTGATAAAAACCGGTATGAGTCATTCAACATCTCAGTGACATAACTTGTCCTGCACTGGAGAACTTGCAAGCCAGAGTAATTTCTCTTTTAAAGAAAGAAATATATAATATAAAATATACTGGATGGATTTCACCTGATGTGTTGAGCCAGAATTAATCCGTCGCAGAGTTGATGATCACCGCAGTAAAGTTGAACTCAATGACAAGTGAGTCGGCCACGGGAGTGGACAGATGAGTCGACCGCGGTGTTGTAAGCCGGTGCGGACGAGCAAGTTGTCCTCCTTGTTGTAAAACGGTGTGGTCATAAAGGACGGCCAGTGCATTGTAAACCGGCGCGGTCGCGAGAGACGGCCACGGCGTTGTAAGCCGGCGCGATCGAGAGAGACGGCCATGGCGTTGTAAGCCGGTGCAGGAGTCCGTTGAGTAACGACGACCACCTGCGCCAAAAGATGTTGGCGTGTCTCCACCTCCGCGGTATGGTATCATTTTTTATCATAAATAATTTGCCCTACATAAACAATATTGCAGACCAAGGCAAAGATAAACTTGTTCTTTGACAAAAGCAACATGTGATAATAAAAACAAACTTGGATGGATATCACCTGATGCGTCAGGCCAGTAGTTATCCATCACGGAGTTGATGATCACCGCGGTGAAGCTGAAATTAATCACGGGTGAACTAGCCGTGGCGTCGTAAGCCGGTGCGGTCGGGTGAGTCAATCACAGGAGCAGTAAGCCACTCGGACGTCGAGTCGGCCACGGGGGTGGACGGGTAAGCCGCCCGTCACATTGTAAGTCGGCACAGACGTGTGAATCGGCTGGCGCGTTGATGTAGATCGGACCGCAGGGGCGGCGGCTTGCACCCGCCTGTTGAACAGTAAGCGGTCGCCGATGCCGTTGCATGATTATGCTACCGCACACTCCATGAACATGGCATTACACCATCTTTATGATGAATCATTGTCCTGCACATAAAGGTGTACATACCAAAGTGATTGTTTTTTGACAAACAACAATATGTGCCAATAAAATAATCTTAGATGGATATCACCTGATTTGTTCGGATGGCCGATGATCCATTCAATGCAACGGAAAACGGCTCAGATAGACCGGCAACCCATGGCGGGTCAACACAGCAGAGGCGAATCAACGCAGCCCCGGCGGCTCATCGCACGACATGGGTCCCTCCACGCTCATTAAGGAAATCACTGTAATCTTTGGCCACTTCCAAATATAGTATCCAATTGTATTCCACTGATTTTGGCGATTTGAAAACAAGTCGTGGCATCGTGTAGATTTGACTGTGGAGTATGGCCAACGGGGTGAGGCACGAACGGCGTTCACAGCCAGGCAATTGAAACAGCAAGAGTCGGAAACTTGAGGCTCGGAGGCGACGACTCATGATGGCGACTCAGAAGCGATGCTAGCGAAGAAAATGGTGCGCCAGCCATTAGGTACCTGAAGGCGACTCGGTGTGTGGCGGTTCATAGAACAAGCAAGGCCGGGGCAAGATTTGATGGATGTGACCTGCAGCAGAGCCGGATACGCGGCAGAAGCAGTGATGCTTTGAATCAGGGTGACTCACAACCAGTGTAAGGCCAAGCTGGAGACTGGGAGAATTAAGGGAATCTCGGCAGGGCAACAGTCCAACAGAGGTGGCTCAAGGGCGCAATGGCCTAATGCAAACGGACGCAGGCGCAGTGGAAGAGATGGAGAGCAGCGGTAGCTCAGCAGATCTCGGACAAGTCTCAACGGTGAATCGGCGGCGCAACTGCTCATCTCATCTATGGAAGCGGCAAGCGCTCGGAGCAAGGCCACTACAGCGGGCCATGGTAGAGGCGGAGAGCGGCAGCATCGGCTCAGCCACATCAGCGACAAGTTGATGTCTAGCACGGGTGGCTTGAAACGGCAACCAACGGATCAACAGCAATAGGGCAGCTCATCTGAAATATCTCCAAATGGATGGCGACTCGACATGCAGAGGCGGCGAGGCGAGACCCAGTCGCAGTGGCAGCGTCGGCCACGGCGGCTCATGGCTGTAGCGAAGCCCATGGAGCAGAGGTAGAATCGGCCACAGCGGCTTACGGCAGTGGGGGACGGCAGAGACGAGCCAGCGGCTGCGGGTGAGCCGGCGTTGAGGTACATCAGCCTGCGTGCCTCGGCCGGTTGATAGTGCGGGCCAACCAGGCGAATCAAGGCGCAGCCGCCGCTGCGGCAGAGGCAGAAACCGTGGAGGTGTCCGTACCAGAGTCCCTGTCATTCTCTGGGTTGTAGTAGTTCCTTTGTACAATCAAGTTTGACCAATCAGGTTTGACCAATCTGACTTCTTGCTAGCAATACATGCTTTTGTCAAATTAGTAGTAGTACTCTGTAGATATGTCCACTTCCGGGTCATTGAAGGTAGTACCAGAATCGCTTTTAACCCGCGGCGATTTGACAGATTAAACCACTCGTGGCCCTGGGATTGGATCCTCTACACTGTACGTGGACAAGGAAAGATGCAGTAGCACTTCGGACGCGGCCGCCGCACAAATTGATACTGTGGCGGAAATTTTTGACGTCCTCAAACTCGGCAACTTGCAGCGGCGAACGGATGTGTAACCCTAATTTCTTTTGAACCTCCGACGGATATTAGATCTGATTGCTCGTCTTCTCGACAATTTAACTCCTTCCGTAATGATTCTTCTTCATCCGGACAATCACAAACTTCTTGATCCCTTTGAGAGATCCCTTCAAGAACTCATCACCACCGTGCGCAGGCCCCACGGTGGGCGCCAACTGTCGTGGATTTGTCACGGCAGATGTCCTTAGTGTCAGGACTTAGTCGCGAGGCCAACACATCTATGTGGTAGCTTGAAGGGGTTGATCGGGATCGAGAGACGCAACACAAGACAGGGATTTAGACAGCTTCGGGCCCCGGGAAACATCATCCGGTAACAACCCTACATGCTGTTTGAGGCTAGATCTCATTATCATCACGAGGAAGTCGCCGTAAACCGGCTCTCCTCTAGTTGTGTCTAGCCCTAGAGATTGTTTCTAGCTTCTTACCTGTCGCTCCTCCCTCTTTGGGGAGCCCTGCCCCTCCTTATATATGTTGAAGGGGCGGGTTACATGTGGAGTCCTATTAGGATTAGGACTAGTCTATCTCTAATACAAACCGGATACAAGTCCAGGTCTTAACTCCTTGTAAGACAAATATTCCTTATGCCTTTCCTCTTAAACCGGCCCACCATAGTATGAACCGGCCTTCATGAACCGCCTGTTGGGCCACCAGGTCTTGTCGCTCCTCGCACCCGCCTGCCGGATTACCAATGAGTCGTGAACCGCCAGGTCCAAACGGGTCGCCGGTGAACCGCCAAGTGTCAGCGGGGTCTCAAATAAACCGCCAAGTCCGGCCGGGTTAACTTTCGGCCGGTTTACACCGTGGGGTATATCCCCGACAGTTCCGTTCTGCAGCGGCTATCATGCTCTGCTCGGACGTACCACGTTTGCAAAGTTCAACGCGGTGCCGCACTACGCATACCTCAAGCTCAAGATGCCAGGCCCTCGAGGAGTCATCACGGTCAACGGAATCACTGAACGCTCTCTCCGAACGGAGGAACATACAGTGGCTCTCACGGCAGAAGTACAATGCAGCCTCTTAAGGCAATTCTCGAGTCCGGCCGTTAAGCGGCCAGACACGGCTAAACGCGCCCGGAGTAACCTACAACAAGACCACCTGGCACGTTCCGAGCACGCGTAGCAGTGCGGCCCCAACCCCAGCCCCTGTAAAAAGTCAAGACAGGTCCTTCGCGTACACCATTACGCTCTGAAGATACCATGGGCATGGGGAGAGGGGCACGACCACGATAGGCCCAGAATGCGGCTCAACCACACCAGGGGCTCTCAAGTGTGTCGTTCTTTTTTTCTTTTTCTTTTTTATTTATTTTTACCCACAGGACTCCGTTCGTCAAAGGCCCTGTCCGGCAGCAGACCTGCCGAACTCACGATGCAACAGCCAGGGAAGGAGAAAGGCTACAACGAATATCTAGGTGGTCTCCATTACGAGCATTAAATCTGTTTTATGCACCATTCCGCAGCCTACCGCTGGAGGGGGACATGTTTAATAGTCCCACCCCTTGCTTATCGCACCATTCGTATCGTTCTGCATTTACAGCAGTTTTTCTTGAATAAGTAATGCAGCACCTTTTTGCTTCCAATTGCATTTCTTTCTTATACATATGTTCATTTATGACATGTTGCATCCGTACATTTTGGTACGTCTAAATACACCAGGGGCTTATGTTTCCCGCATCATGGTGTGATAAGTCCGAACACTTTCACAAGTGCGGCACCCCGAACTTATAGCATTATATGCATCGGCTCCGAATCATGTCTTGGGTCAATAGTTGGGTTTGCCCGGCTCCCATGTTTTGGTACCTTATGTTCCGTTGTATCGGCTAAGGTAGCACTGGGAGAACCACTGCGATTGCGCCCAAGTTGAGCTGGGCCAGCGCCTCAGTGGAGAAAGCTAAAACTGACCGTCATGATGAGGCGAGAGTTGGTCGTTGTTCGAGAGGTTTTTTGCGAGTCCCTAAAGACTTATGCCGCTTAGAGCGAGGAGCCGGCTTTTGTCCGGCCCAGGCATGGATAGCGCCCCAAATTCGACCTTCCGAAGACTAGGGGCTTCGCCGAAATTTAAAATTATAGAATTCTATGGCTAAGTGAGAGTGTTCAAGCATTATAAGTCCGGTTGCCTTGTTTGCTGTGTTGAGCGCCTCCCTAGATGGACCCAAAAATGGGAACAAGAGTGCTCAAGTTTATCCCGAACACCCCAGCACTCGTGGCATGGGGGCTGAAGCCGATGACTTGCCATCTCTCAGATTTGATAAACAGCCGCGCAGAAGGTAATATTTTAAATTAACAAGCGTTGCTTAGCGCATATGGACTAAGTTTTCAGCGCACAGGATAACAAAATGCGAGTCTACTCAAATATTACAGCTTTGGAGCACTCACCCGCAATAGTGCGGGCACCCTTCAGGACACTCTTATAATACATCTCGGGCGTGCGGTGCTCCTTGCCCTGCGGTGGCGGGTCCGTCATAAGCTTCTAGGCATCCATCTTGCCCCAGTGCACCTTTGCGCGGGCAAGGGCCCGACGGGCACCTTCAATACAGGCGGAGTGCTTGATGACTTCAACCCACGGGTACGCATCCACCAGCCGCCACACCAGGCCGAAGTAGCTCCCAGGCATGGCCTCCTTAGGCCACAGCCGAATTATGAGGCCCTTCATGGCCTGTTCGGCCACCTTGTGGAGCTCGACCAGCTGCTTCAGCTGGTCGCTAAGGGGCATCGGATGTCCGGCCTCAGCATACTGAGACCAGATGACCTTCTCCGTCGAGCTCCCCTCCTCGGCCCAGTAGAACGCGGCAGCATCGGACACGCTGCGAGGAAGATCTGCGAACGCTCCTGGAGAGCTCCGAATTCGGGTAAGTAATAGGTAATTAACACTCACATGCTTACTTTGCATGAAAAATGCCTTACCCACTGCTATTTTCTTCAATGCCTCGATTTCTTGGAGGGCTTTGTAGGCTTCGGCCTTAGCGGCTTTGGCACTCTCAAGAGCCGATGCAAGCTCAGACTCTCGAGTCTTCGAGTCACGCTCCAGGCTCTCATGTTTTTTCACGAGATCCTGGAGCTCTTGATGTACCTCCGCCACCCGCGCCTCCTGCTTCTCTCGCTCGGTACGCTCCGCGGCCGCATTACATTCGGCCGCGGCCACCGCCTCCTTCAGGGTAGCCGCCTCGTTAGTGGCCCCTGCAATACCCACGTTATCCTTGCCATTTTTCTTGCAACCAAAATCCTTTTCTGTAAGGTACAATTTTAATAAGGTGCTACTCACCTTCCTTGTCCTCGAGCTGCTTCTTGGCATGGACGAGCTCGTTCTCGGACCGCTCGAGGCTTTCCTTCAAAGTATTGACCTCCGCAGTCAGTGCGGCAGAGGTCAGCAGCACAGCCTGCAATCCCATATTGACATATTTTTTAGGACTCCTGCGTATATCTTTTTAAGGTCCTCAGTCCAGCTTTCCTTTCCGAACACCGGACCGAGCATCAGGGGCTACTATCTATGCGGTACTATTTTACATATATCAAAATTCTTACCTCAAAGCCTGTTAGAAGGCTGTTACAGGCTTCGATCAGCCCGCTCTTGGCGAGCTGAACCTTCTGTATCACCGCACTCATAACAGTGCGGTGTTCCTCTTCGATGGAGGCGCCATTGAGCGCCTCCAACAAGATATCCGGCGCCTCCGGTTGGACGGAGGCTGCCGGCGTCACGGTCTTGCCCTTCTTACAAAGGGGCCGCCCGCCGGACTCCGGAGCCACTATGGGCTCCGGGGCCGAGTCCGGTGCAAAGTCCGGGAGGTTGTCCTGCGACACCTCCGGGGCCTCCTCCTCCTGCTGGGTCCCTTCCCGGGATCCCACCTTGGCATCATCCGTGTCACGGGGGGTGGAGGCGGTCGGAAGAGAATCCATATCCGACGCACCTAAGGACCCGCTCGATGAAGCGGGAAGATCATCCTTGGGTGGACTGCAGGGTTGTATGCGGCATTAGAAAGACATTGCGTGGCAAAAGAGAGAAACCATGAAGTTATTCGGGAGTCCAGATACTCACGATCTCACCAGGGGCTTGGCCCTTGGAGGCCAGTCCTCGTCGTCGTCACAGGCGTTGGCAGAGCAGTCCGGGGAAAGAGTTTTTCCCTTGTTGGACCCTTCGGCCTCCCTCGTTGGGGAGGCCTTCCTTTTCCTCCCTCCCCCCGCTGGGGGAGAGGCTTTCTTCTTCTCCTCCTCACCTTTGTGATAGGAGTCGGCCTCAGAGTCGTCATCCGATAACACCTGAAAACGGGAACTCTTCCGAGTGCCCGTGGCCTTCTTCTTGGCCTTCTTCTCCGGCACCACATGGGGTGCCGGAGCCAGCAGCCCCGTTAGGCGGGCGTCCGCTGGGTCCTCTGGCAATGGGGCCGGACAGGTAGTCTGTTCGGCCTTCGTCAGCCAGTCCTGTCAAAGGAAAGGGAGTTTAGATCCCGCATAGTGTCAAACTATGGAAAACAAGCATCCCGTAAAGGACAAAATCACTTACCTCGTCAGCTGGATGCTGCGAGCTGAATCCGCGATCTTCGGTAGCGGATGTGGGAGCCTCAGTGCCCTTGAACAGCACCTTCCATACATCTTCGTACGTAGTGTCGAAGAGCCCGCTCAAAGTCTGGTGCTGCGCCGGTCGAACTCTCACATGTTGAAGCCCCGTCGTTGGCACGGGAGGATCCGGCGGATGAGCATGACCTGGACTACGTTGACAAGCTTGAGCTTCTTGTCCACTAGCTTTTGGACGCAGGCTTGGAGTCCGGTCAGCTCCTCCGAATCACCCCATGTCCGGCCGCTCTCTTTCCAGGAGGTGAGCCGTGTGGGGATGCCAGATCTGAATTCGGGGGCCGCTACCCATTCGGGGTCACGTAGCTCGGTGATGTAAAACCACCCTGATTGCCACCCCTTGATGGTTTCCATGAAAGTGCCCTCAAGCTAAGTAACGTTGGACATCCTGCCCACCATGGCGCCTCTGCACTCCGCTTGGCTGCCCTTCACAACCTTCGGCTTGACACTGAAGGTCTTGAGCCACAAGCCGAAGTGGGGCTGGATGCAGAGGAAGGCCTCACACACGACGATAAACGCCGAGATGTTGAGAATGAAATTCGGGGCCAGATCATGGAAATCCAGGCCGTAGTAGAGCATGAGCCCCCGGACAAAGGGATGGAGTGGGAAGCCCAGTCCGCGGAGGAAATGGGGAAGAAATACTACCGTCTCATGGGGCCTGGGGGTGGGGATGAGCTCTCCCTCATCGAGGAGCCGGTGCGCGATGTTGCTGGATAAATATCCGGCGCTGCGCAGCTTCTGGATCTGCCCCTCCGTGATGGAGGAGGCCATCCACTTGCCTCCCGCTGCGGACATAGTTGGAGGAGGTTGAGGCGAGATGTGCGGACTTGGGCGCTGGAGCTCGAGTTCGCGGAGATGGATAAGCCAAGGAGGAAGAAGGTGCAGGTAAAAGGGTTGGATCTTTATCCCCTTATATGGGCGGACACAAACATGCGTCCCCACCGGCCTGATAAAACTCGCTTATCCCCCAAGCGCCGCAATCAATGGCGCGGTTGGGTTACCCACGTCCGTATTGATGGGAATCCCGGAATAAGGGGAACACGATCTCTGCTTCGACAAGACGTGCCAAGGAAACCGCTTCGCTAAACGCGCTGAGGTGGTACAATAAAAACAATTCGAGTAAAGGCTTGGTAGTGGTGTGACGTTACGCCACGAAATACGTCAGCAGATTGAACTTGTGTAAATGTTATTCTCTCTACGGTGGTATGTGGAATTTATTTTGCAGAGCCGGACACTATCCTGGTGTTCACAATCTTCTATAAATTATTCGGCGGAGGAACCCGCCTTGCAATGCCGAAGACAATATGCGCGCCGGACTCGTCGTCATTGAAGCCTGGTTCACGGGCTACTGAGGGAGTCCTGGACTAGGGGGTGTCCGGATAGCCGAACTATCATCATCGGCCGGACTCCAAGACTATGAAGATACAAGATTGAAGACTTCGTCCCGTGTCCGGATGGGACTTTCCTTGGCATGGAAGGCAAGCTTGGCGATACGGATATGTAGATCTCCTACCATTGTAACCGACTCTGTGTAACCCTAGCCCTCTCCGGTGTCTATATAAACCGGATGGCTTTAGTCCGTAGGACGGACAACAATCATACCATAGGCTAGCTTCTAGGGTTTAGCCTCCTTGATCTCGTGGTAGATCCACTCTTGTAACACACATCATCAATATTAATCAAGCAGGACGTAGGGTTTTACCTCCATCAAGAGGGCCCGAACCTGGGTAAAACATCGTGTCCCTTGTCTCCTGTTACCATCCGCCTAGACGCATAGTTCGGGACCCCCTACCCGAGATCCGCCAGTTTTGACACCGACAGTGATGATGCCCTTGGAGCTCGGCATCTTCATCTTGAGGTAGGCATAGTGGGGCACGGCCATGAACTTGGCCAGAGCAGGTCGGCCAAGTAAAGCATGGTAAGGGCTCTTGAGATCCACTACTTCAAACCAAACTGCTTCGCAATGGAAGTGTTCTTTGTCTCTGAAGAGAACATCAATCTTGATCTTGCCGATTGGTGAGGATGAGAGGTCGGACACAATGCCGTGGAAGACAGACGGCTGGGTAAGAGCTACTTTGGCTTGATGTTCAACTTCTCCATGGTGTCACAGTACAGGATGTTGATATTGCTTCCTCCATCAATCAGAACTCGGGAGAAACAAACAGCCCATCTCTCGGTTGCAAATGTGGCATCCAACACCAAAGCATAAGAACCCGGAGACGGCATCACCTCTGGGTGATTAGCTCGGCTCCAACTGATGGGCTTTTCGGACCAGTGCATGAATTCTGGATCTTTGGTGGCGACTGCATTGAATTCTTGGTGTTGCCGGCGCCGGTTGCACTTGTCGTCGGCTTGGCTTGTGAAGACGACAAAGGCTGCATGCTCGTCGGGAAACTCGTCTTGAATAGCTCCGACTGCTGGGCGGGCGGGCGGCTGTTGAGGAGCCGGAGGCGGCGGGCCAGCAGGCGAAGGAGGCAGCAGTCCTTCGCCCTTGGAGATTCGGGTGAGCCAATGGCACTTCCGAGTTGTGTGGTTGGACGGCTTCATGCCGCTGTGAAACTTGTAGGGAGCATCAAGGGTTTGCTCGTAGGAGAAAGCAGGCTGCCAAGCCGGCCTATCGCCTTTCTAACGCTTGGGTACGGGCTGCTCTTCTGGCCGTTGGTCATCAACTGTTGCCACTTGCCGGCTGGTGGAAGCCGGCATCGGGGCCTTGCGCTTGTTGTTGTTCTGATGCGGGCACTGACTTGTGTCACCAGCCGGTGTCTTAGGAGCCGGAGGGAGCACCTTTCCAGAGGCGTCCACCCGGAGATCTGACTTCATCGAGGAGTCGGCCGTGGCGTACTTGTCTGCTATGATCAGCAACTTGTCGAGTGTTGTCGGTTCATAACAGAGAAGTTGGTGCTTGAGGAGGGTGCCTTCTCGGCACCCGGTGGTGAAGTATTCTATGGCTTGCACCTCGTGCACCCCTTCGCAGGAGTTGCGGAGCTCGGCCCAGCGTGTCAGGTAGTCGCGGCTGGACTCGGTCGGGCCTTGGACACACAAGGAGAGTTGGCGGGGCTTGGGCGCCCGCTTGTACGTGCTGGTGAAGTTGCGATTGAAGACCTCCGTGAAGTTCAGCCAGCTGTTGATGCTGTAAGGCTTGAGGCTGTTCAGCCAGGTGCGTGCCGTGCCCTGAAGCATGAGGGGGGCATACTTCACGGCAACACGCCTGTTGCCGTTTGCGATGCTGACTGCGGTGGAGTAGTCTATCAGCCAGTCTTCCGGCTTCACTCAGCCGTTGTACTTAGGCATGTCTCTTGGGAGCGAGAACCCCTTGGGGAAGGGATTGTCACGGGTGCGGGGGCCAAAACAAGGCGGGTCGACATCATCTTCTACTTCTAGCGCCAGGGATCGCGCCAGGCGGTTGATCCGATGGCGGGCATCATTCTCGCTGACTCCTTCGCGGTGGCCCAGCCGGTCGCCTAGTGTTGGATGCCCAACAAGCGGCGAATAAGGATATCACCGACTACGGGGCAGAGGAGGAGGCAGGTTATCTCCTTGCCGCTCCACAGCTCGTGGGCGGCTGTCTTCGTCGCGCTGAATGGTGAAGCGCATCCGGCTGTGGCTAGCAGCCGGCTCCTTGTTGTTTCGCTCGCGGGTGCCGCCTGCAGTCGGCGTCCGGGAGGTCGCGCCGTGCTCTCGGCGATGGGGAGGACTCTCGGCGCGGGTGCCGGCTTCTTGCCATTCCGCGGCCGCGTCGATGAGCTGCTGGACACATCGCGTCATGCAGCGCAGCTCGTCTCCATCCAAGCCTTCCAGCTCGTCTCCTGCCGCTTGGGCGGCACACAGGTTCTCGAGCAGCATGGTGTAGACTGGACGGTCGGCCTCCAGCATGCTAGCGATGGCCGCGCCGCGCTTCTTGATAGCGCCAAGCCGTCTAGGCCCGCCAGTAGCCGGCGTGCCGGAAGCAGCACGACCAACCTCACGTGATAGGCTTAGGTGATGCGTCTCATGGTGGCTATCTTCTTGCCGTTCTCAATGAGGGCAAGGCGGCGAGCCTCCAGTGTCTTGGTGTCCGCGTCCGATGGAACGGGCGCGGACAAGTCGTGCAGCGTCGTCTACAAAGCATCATGGGAGTTCTTGCCGGAGGCGGCGTCGTGGCTGATGACCAGCACCTCGGTGACGGTGCTGCCGCCGCTGTCGGCGCGAGGGAGTGGGTCGTCGATTACCAACACGTTGGTGGGGAAGGCATCGAGGGATGTCGTGTCTGAGTCGACAAGCATCGGGTCGGTGGAGCCGATTGACTATAAGTCGGAGGTGGGCTCGTCGGCGATGTCGAGCTTGCCAAGGAGGTTGATGAGGCAGCTCTCGGAGCTGGTTGCACCCGCGTCTGGTGCGGGCTCTTCAGAGAGGTGAATCTCGCCAAGAAGATCAGCGAGGCAGCTCGCTACACAGGCGGCGTCGACACCATGCAGCACGTCGGGGCAAGCGCCATCGGGCGTGCCGGGCTGGCTACGCTCGCCGGGGAGGAACAGGGTTCCCGTCTAGAGCAGGTCTCCCGACGATGGTGCACCTGGCCCCACAATGGGCGCCAAATGTCGGGTGGTAGGTGCGACATATGCCAAAGGATGGCTAATCATAGTGGGAGCCAGTAAGACATTGTCGGTGCCCGGGAACGAGATAAGGCAAAGACATGCACGCCGGCGAATCTTACCCAGGTTTGGGGCTCTCCTAGGAGATAACACCCCTAGTCCTGCTCTGCGGGGTCTCCGCGTGATCACTAATTCAGTAAGTAGCTACAAGTGGCTCCTTGAGCTGTTTGCTAGAGGAAGAAGAAGGGCAAGGCTAGCTCTCCTCTTCTCTCTGTGTGGTGTGTGTGTTTCTCTAAGAGATCAATCCTTTGCATGGGTGCCCTAGGGGGGTTATATAGGCCTACCCCCCAGGGGTACAATGGTAATCCGGCTGGATGCGGGTCCAGGTCGTCAGTGTCTGTGGGTGCCGGCTTCTCCGCCGGCCACTAGGGCCCGCCGACTGGTGGGTCCCGTCGGCTGCCGGCCTCTTGGTCGACAGGCTGGGCCCACCGCTTGGGGGTCTTGTCGGTGGCTCATTATTGTAGCCTCGCCCTCGATGACGATGGCTTTGTCGGGGCAAGCATGGCTACAGTGCCGCCGTCTGGCGGGCGTTCACTGTAGCCTTACCCCGTCTCATCTGCTTAATGGTGCACGAACTTCCAGGGCGAGGGTTGGTCGGCTTCTGGGAGCCGGCCTCCCCTCGGGCTGACTGGACTGGCCTGGCTGCCTTATGGGGGCTCACTGGCAAGAGGGGCCTGTCGCTTGAAGCCGTACTGCCAGTCTGTTGTGGGTGATGTCACGGTCAACATGGCAACAGTGCCGCGTCGGGTGGGGGATGGCCGACCGGTACGACGCACTGTGGCCACGCTCGCTTCGGGATTCGGGGGTGGCAGGCTTCACTATAGCCACGCCCCATCTTATCGCCGCTATGTGGGTGCGAACTTTGAGGGCACATGGGGTGGGCCTCCTACTAGAGGTCGGCCACTCTGGTGGCCGCCTACTAGGAGTCAGCCCACTCTGGGCTTGTATATTGATCTCTGCCGCCTTCCTGCAGTCGGTCGTGGCCCAGCCGGCCACGGGAAGGCAGCCCTTCGTCTTGGATGCTTGAGGGCCGCAGTCGGTCCAATGTTTTTGAAGAGCCACGAGGATCCGGTTAGGCTACCCGTGGTCATTTACTCCGACAACGCGTCCTCTCCTACCTCGGGTTTTCACCGAAGAAAAATAAGCCTCGAACCGGTCGAGAGCCCATCAGGTCGCGTTTTCTCCCTCCCGAACGCACCAATCGATCCCCTAACCCTACTCACTCCCAATCTGGTCACCGCAAAGCACTTGCCGTCGTCGACCCCATCTGGCGAGCAGCAGAGAAGACATGCCTCCTCCAAATCTTCCCTGAGGTCTCTCACGCTGACAACTGAGGGACTCGACACTGCTGCATGGAGCTGCTTCTCGCACGACATCGAGTAGCATGGGTTAGAGCTCTTGGCGTTTTGGGATTGCCACCGCAGGCTTGTAACATCAAGCCAAGATGGTGTCGACTCGGCCGTTGGCCACACCCTTATCCTCTCTCACAATTCGTATTCCCCTACCTCCCCCCTCCCCCCCAACTTAAGGTGAGTTGTGATGGACTCTGATATGTTGCGTATTGTTATGCTACAGATCCTTGAAATCGGGTCAGACAGAGAGAGAGGGGGGGATAGGAATGGAAGGGGCGATTGTAGGGGAACATACTACACAACAACAACAACAACAAAATACCGTAAGATCGCACCCAGGAACACTATGAAGATGATAGGCTAGATCAATCTGGCCAACAAGAATGCACTAGCAAGGAAGAAGATGTTGGTGAGACTAGTCGATTCCCGCACCTAGGTTATAGCTACCAACCATGATAAATTTTTCCACCGATCACATTTGAAGTACACTATCCCTTTGCAGTATCCACACGTATCGAAGTAGTGATTCGGAAGCACTTCATCGTCCAGGACAAAATCTACATTTATGATTTGCTAGTTACGGGAACCTTGAAATGTTTTTCCAGTGTACTCGTAAACTACTTTTATGATCTCCGAGTTACGGGCAAGGTTTGGAAACCCCAAAGTAACCATTTGGTATGCAGGCCTATGATATTCTCATGGTCTAAGGTCATGAGTAAACGTTAACATATAATATGATGATAGCGATGGCTAAGTTATGATGAGATCTCTCGGTATATCATAATTTGGGTTTATCCAAGACCGTTGTTCAACCAACAATGTGTTCTCATTACTAATGACATCCTTACTACTTTAACAATGCAGATGATCAAAAAAACATGATAATCTGTAGCACATGTGCTAGTCTTAGAGGCGGGACTAGGGATCTATATGGTGTTTATATTTTCACACATGCAACTGAGTTTCCCTCAAATCTCACATTCAATAATCATTGTAATTATAGCACATAAATGTAAACATTAATTATGAACATGGAAAAACAATACTTTATTATTGACTCTAGTGCATATTTCCAGCAACGATGATATGGGGGATTTTATTCCAGCAAGGCAGACGCTTGTATAGAGGGGGAGGGGAAGCGGGAAGGGGACAGAGATGGAAGGGGTTCACTAGAGAAATGTGAAGCCTCATGTGCGGCTATGTTTTTGTGGCGGCGGGGGTTGTTGGTCAAACTGGAGTAGCCAAGCTTTGCCTCGACCAAACTTGGATAGGATCATAATTACCTTGGAAATCTGGTCTGATTAAATCATAATGCCATCCACGGCTCTCATATTTCAATTCTCCCCACGACATATGATTTTATGGCTAATGGCGTGCACTGAGGGCATGTATAGTGGTTGATAAGACAATTTTATCCCAAGCTCGCCGTGTAATCTAAGGAAGACAATAAAAATTATGTACAATGGGTTATTTTTCAGTTTTATCTTTAATAACTAGATATCCCTAAATATGTGATGCGTGATATAGTTGTTAAGATATCATCTCTTAATTAAGAGAATGCATGCATTTTTCTTATTGTTCTCCTATCCCCCATCTTAATATTTATCCTACATGACATTTCTAAGATATCATCATCATACACGCCTTATAAATAGACATTTTTACGGACAAGGAAGAAGGGAACAAGGAACATTATCGTCCTTAAAAGAGAGTAGGAGTTTTCTTGTTATGGATAAGTGAGATCCAAGAGTCAAACCCGTAAATAAAGAGGGAAATTATTGTGTTCCATCAATATTAAACATTAGGCAACTTTGGGCGTTTATCGGTCAATTTTATACATTGATTGGTTGCCTTCTATACCATTAGATCTGACTCGACTGGTCCATTTGCATAGCTCGATTATTTCTATTATTTTAATTTTAATTTTTTTGCGGGAGAAACTTCCGATTTGTTCATAATCAATCATGACAATATAGTGAACACCAGAGGTAACAAAAATTACAACCAGGTCCAGACCATTTAGTGACGACTACAAGCACTGGAGTCAGTCAAAGGCGCATGGTCGTCATCACTCCTCACTCACGGAAGCCGAGAAAATATTGTTGTAGTACACAGTTGGGAAGTTGTGGTAAGGCCCCACAGGACCAGCGCCACCAGAGCATCAACCATTGTCGATGAATAGAGTCGTTGATCGGAAGGATTAAACCTGCAAACACATGAACGAAGCTTGGATCCAAACAAACCCTCCGAAGATGGACACCAAACTAATCCCGTGAGATTCGAAGGAAACACACCTCCACACACACACACACACACACACCTTCGATGATGTTAGATGCGCCATTGAAACGGGGATCAAACATGGGAGACATTATTCCTATCGGAGGACGTAGCCACCTTCACACAACCCCAACCAAGGCATCGAACCTCACACAAAGCATGGTCCATTCAGTCCATGGAGCCCGAGGCCCTCCGCACCTCCGCGTTCTATAGGCCATCAAAGGCGAGGCGGACCAATGGGAGGAGGAGGAAACCTAGAGGATAATTGGTTTGATGACAACATTTGATATTGCCAATACTTGGCAAGCCAACAATTGGCAATATCAAAAGTTGTCAAATTGGCAAGTAAACATGGTAACCAACCAAGCACTAGCCAATATTTGGCATTTGCCAAATGTTGGCATGCCAATTTTTGGCATCAAACCAATCATGCTCCTAATATCGTGAGAGTTCTTCATGGGGAGGAGGAAAGCATCGCCCACATTTAGGTTGTTTAGGGTTTGTGTTATGCTTAGAAAGACGAGGTGACGACGGCTCTCTAAAGATGGAATAAGGTCCGCCCGCTTAGCCCCCATCCCGGTGGTTTGTCTAGCGTCGTTGGAGGGCGTGTCCTTGGCGGATCTCGCGGTCGGCATTTGTTTTCAGTGGATCTAGTTGTCTCCGGTCTCCGTTTTGTCCGCGTTCGTGTGTCTTCAGGTTGGATCCTTCCGATCTACGCTTCTCTTCATCGACGACAGTTGTTGTTTTGGTGTGTTGGTCCTTTAAGACCTTAGCACCACGACTTACCGATTGTCTAATACAACAAGGTTTACCTGAGTTTGATGAGGGAGTGGTGATGACGGCGGTGTGTTTTCGGCTCGCTCCAGTATTTGTAGTCGCCATTGGTCTACGGATATGGATGTACTTTCTGCTTGTGTTTTTATACTGCCTTAATGTTTGATGAATAGATATAAAGTTTTTCAAAAAAACAAAGGCTTAACTCGTTCACAAATCCTTTTTTTCTACTCAAAGGAACACCTTTTTTGAGAAATCTCGCTCGCTTTATTGATTCAAAACAATGTTCATAGGTACACAGTTTGGGTCATGAGGAGTGCCCAACCAAATATGCCTCCCTATATCTAAATTGCAAGCGAATTTAGCAAGATTATGAGCCTCGAAGTTATTGTTCCTTCGCTCAAAAATAAACGAGAAAGAAGAGAAACTAGCTCTACGGTCTATTATTTCATGTATAACAGCCCCATTGGCACCGCCCGTGCCTTCATTGATATCTTGCACCACACCTTGGCAGTCTGAGGCCACCATTATATTCTGCTCGTAGAGATCCTCCGCCAAAGATAGGGCTTCTCGGCAGGCATATGTTTCCAAAATAAGAGGGTCTCTAATTCTCTTCAAGACAACTGCTGATGAGCCCAAAAAATTACCGTCTGAGTCTCGGCAGACTGCAACAGCCACTCCCATTCGCCTGTGCCTTGCTTGTGCACCATCCACATTGATTTTACCAACCCCAGCTGGAGATGGGTGCCATCGGCGCTGCTGCCCTGAAACTTCAAGAACTTGCACTTTTTGCTTAGCATCTGGAATTTGTTGTAGCTCCTGAAGATAAGAGTCAACAAATGATACTGTTTGGTGTGGGTTTTGGAACACAGATTCATAAATTGCCTTTCGCCTCGCGTACCAAACAACCCACAAAGTAACGACTATTCTCGTGAAACTCACGTGGTCTAATGCCTCATGAAGTTCAAACAGCCAGTTCTTCGCACTAGTTTGCTCGTTCCCTGTCATCTGCGACACAAGGGTATCATCCGACAATGCCCAAATGCACCTCAACATAGTGCATGACAATAGAGCATGTCTCCACGAGTCTTGCCATCCACACAGCGGACACGCACTCTGAGTTGCCATATTCCGCCTATGAAGAACATCCGTAGTTGGTATGGAGTGTCACGCGAGACGCCATAGAAAAACTCTGATCTTTGATGGGACTTTCAGCTGCCATAGACGGCCCCAAGCTTCCTTTTCTCTAGCATTTGATGATGAATCACCCCGTCCTTCTAGCCAAGCTTCTCTTTGAAGTTTTGTTGAGACTAGGAGCTTATACGCCGAACTGACTGTAAACCTGCCCTTCCTGTCCGGGTTCCAAGCCCAAAACTCCTCCGTATTTCGTGTGCACACTGGAATGTCATCGAAGGGTAAGAAAACCGCACGCACTAAGGATTCATTCCATGAGGCAGTGGCCGGAGACAGAAGATCGGATACCATCATGGGGGGTGTCGCCACTAGTGATGCAATTGGTTTTGGAGCTGTTTCTTTGGGAATCCAGTTGTCCTCCCATATGCGTGTAGATAAGCCATTACCGACCCTTCTGATTATTCCCTGCTTCAACACATCTCGTCCCTCTAAAATTGCACGCCATATTTGAGATGGGCGAGAACCCAGCTCGGCCTCAAGAATAAAAGAGTTAGGGAAATAAGATGCCTTCAATAATCTTGCACTTAAAGTGGCCGGTTCCTGCAGTATCCTTCATGCTTGTCTGGCTAGCAGCGCGAGATTGAACAATTCCATATCTCTAAACCCTAGGCCCCCCAAATATTTTGGCCTCGTCATCACATCCCATGAAACCCATGCTGGTTTACGCTCTCCTTGTTTACATGCCCACCAGAACTTTTTGATGATAGTCTTTATGTGATCACAAAGACCTCTTCGCAACTTGAAACACGACATGGAAAAACCTAACCAAAAAACAAGCACACAACAACCGTCCAGCTCGCAGCCCGGGCCAGCCATCCCAGCGCAGCCCGGCCGGCGGGTCCCCCACGTGCCATCTAGCAACGGGCCCCACCCTTCTTCTCTAACCAGAAAATCAAACGGGCCCCCACGCGATGACAAAGGAGCGAAGAATCACAACGCACCCAACCCGCCGACGGCGACCGTGGAACAAAAGAGCGGCCGGAGCTGCCGAGGTTGGCCCTCCTCTGTGCTCTCTTAGCTGGCTAGCTGTCCCTCTGCTGGGCTCCGCATGTCAGTGGCGGCAAGTGGGCCAGCCGACGATCACGTGTGGGCCCGTCCGTCCGTCCTGCACCGCGAAAGGGCCACGTTGTTCTCGCCTGGCTAGGCTGGGTATCTCCTGCGCTGCACGCCTGCACCCACCGGCCACCGTCACGGGAAAAACAGCACGGTGTTCCGTCCCACTCATCCTCAACGAACATGGAACAGCCCTTTGATTTGATTTGAATTAAATAGGCTAGCAACTGGAGATTGATCTGTATATTTATTTGGAAGCTAAACGTTGAAAGAGGTGCTTAATTAGTGTGGAGTGTGGACGGATGCTAAGCCCTTTTTAGCCGGTTGTGTGCAACTTAGGCCCTGTTTGGATCCATAGGTTAGAGTTAGTTTGGCTTAGTTTGGACTCAACTAACCCAAAAATATCCAAACAAGAGGGTTAGTTTGGGTTAGATGCATCTAACCCACCTAAGAGGTGCTTATTTGAGTTAGTTCTTCTTAGGACCACTAAAAAACACATTTTTCTCTCGCTCTCCCTACGGCAGATCCCTCCCCATTTTCTCGAAGCTTCTCGTCCTCTCCCTCCCTTCCTCTCGCACCGCCCGTGAAGGAGCCTCGCCGTATCCGCGCTCCATCTAACCTTGTCATCCAAACATCCTTTTGGCTAGAGTTATTTCGGGGTTAGTTCAGAGTTAGAATCTAACTCTAACCTCTAACTGAGTTAGAGTATCCAAACAGGGCCTTAATTTCCAAGTGTGCAAGTGCACTCCTAAAAAAAAGTCCAAGCAATCAATCAATTGCAAAAGAGCCACGGCCCCCTCGCATCTGCACGACCAGTCCTGCTACCACAACTAGCACGCTGAACTACCCTGGCAAACAGGGAGGCTTGACCAGATGCGCACACAAGTAAGTTGGCCCGTTGTCATCCCGTCGGGTCGTCGCGGGCACCGTCGGCGCAACAGCAACGCGTGCGTAATTTCCCCGGCTCCCACCGGAGCACCGCCAGTGCTAGAACGGGACGCCGGTCAATCCCTTTCTTATCCGCAGGGACGTCGCATTTCCCGTGCGGTCTCAGTTCGGCAGTCCACGGATACGAATGAAGGGGACCGACTTTTGGTCCATGGTCAATAACAACGATCTCCTGCTTCCATTTTATCGGCTCCCATATGTGTCAGCAGCGGCTCGGCTGCCTTCCGGTGACGGGCAGCGCCAATGCCATTCCAGGGGTGGATGGATCGTGCACCGCACCCGTGCATTGACTCGCTTCCTGCTCGCCGGTTTTCTGTCCCCGTCGCTGGCCCCGGCTTCCAGGATGGTTCGGCGGAGACGCGGAGTAAAACGACGACGGGAACGCAACGCAAGCAGGCGGCTATCACTCTCGTCATCACGATCACACCCAGCGTCGCATTTGCATGCCGTCCAAAGCAGCAGCACACGGCGGCTGCTACCACAAAAACAGTGCAGGATTCTGGGAGTATTTAACCAAAAACTACCACATTGGAAACGCGACGAAAGATTACCACTTTACGATTTTATGCGAAAAACTATCACTTTTGTCCTAATCCGTGACAAAAAACTACCAACTCGCGAAACCGCTCGCTTCGCCCGCGCTAGACCCGAATCTGACCGGTTAGGCCCACGAATCAGTTGCCATCGTGGCTAACCGATGCCCGCCATGCGTTAACGGCCGTTAACGGCACGTCTGCGGCCGGCAGCGGGCGGCGTATGGCAGCGACGGCGCGGGGCTAGGCAGCGGTGGGCGTGGGTGGCTCCGACGCAACGCTCGCGGGCCTTCGCCGTCGTTGATGCGGCTCCGGTCCACCTCCGGCCTTCCCGACTGCGCCTCCAAGCTCGCGGTGAGCTCCTCTGTCGATTCCCCTTTGTTCCCCAGCTCAATCCACTCCGATTTGCCATCGATACAGGAGGCCGCACTCACCGCATCCGCTCGCTGCTCCTGCCGCGTTCGCCATGAGCCCGCGAGCCCCCGCTGCGCCCGGGGCACGCCCTGACCTCCCCGGCCACGCGCTCGCCTAGTCTGCAGCTACCCAGGGTCGCGCCCTACCTCCCCGCGCCTCGGCTTGCCGCCGCCCGCGCTCGCCACCCGCCCGCTGCCCCGCTCCGGACTGCTGCTGCCGGCGAAGGCCCGCGAGCGCTGCGTCGGAGCCGCCCACGCCCCCCGCTGCCTTGCCCCGCGCCGTTGCTGCCCTACGCCGCACGCTGCCGGCTGTTAACGGCGCGTCTACGTTGGTTGGCCACGGTGGCAACTGATCCGTGGACCCAACTGGTTAGATTCGGGCTTAGCGCGGGTGAAACGAGCGGTTTCGCGAATTGGTAGTTTTTTGCCACGGATTAGAACAAAAGTGATAGTTTTCCGCATAAAATCGTAAAGTGGTAATTTTTCGTCGCGTTTTCATTAAATGTGGTAGTTTTTGGTTAAATACTCGGATCCTGGAGCTCGCGTGTGATGCACAACGTCGAGTGTCCAAAACTGCCCCTTTGGAGTCGTCTTCCAGAGTAAAGCGGCCCTTCAAGTCTCCAGTCTGTAATAACGGGGCTACATCTTTTCCTTCTGACTAAAGAAACAGGCGGCGAAACCAGTCTCGGCTAGCTGTTCCTGATCCCACAGTGCAAAAGGGCACTTGTACTAGTAGCACTAATCTATTGTTAGCCGACACGCGACGGCGTCGTAAACCACTGTCCGATGCAGCGACACGGGATCAGCAGCGGGTTGTTTGCCAAACCTGCGAAGTGCAGAAAACTGTGGGTCTCAAACCTCTGAACCCGTGTGCCTCGGCCAGTATTCTCCCGTAGTTTACTCCTTCAGGGTACGAGCATTGTTAGCCGGCACGACCGCGTTGTAAACCACTGTCTGATTCGTAGATGCGCAGGCTGTTCGTGAAAACCAACCTGCCAGTCCTGAAAACGGTGGGGTCTCAAGACTCTGAAACCCGCGTGCCTCGGCCGGTGGCCTCCTTCCCGTAGTTCATTGGAACATAAGAGTAACTAGTCCTAGCCATCTCAGGCCCGGCCATGTCGGCCCACCCAGGCCCGGCCTTAAAATCCAGGGCCTAGGCCCGATGAGCTTGTCCGTGGGCCGAGCTTGGGCCTGAGTTTTGAGCCAACCAGCAGGGCCTGGACCGGCTTGGGCTTGGCATATTGGCATTTTAAGGAAGAGGCCCGGCCCACGGCCCTAAGCCCTAAGGGCTTTTCAGGGCTTTTTACCAGATGGGCCGGGCTTGGGCTTGAAAAGTAGGTCCGATGGTAGGGCCTGGGAGGGCCTGGGCCTCAGTTTTCTATCATGGGCTTTTTTAGGCCCGGCCCAAGCCCGGCCCGGCCCGGCCCATGGCCAGATATAAGAGTAACATGCGCGCGTGCGTCCCAACATCCTCAACTTGGTTTAGTTTTTGCAGACCGTGCATGTTTTAAGACGCAACATCTGTAAAGATTGCCAAAAAGTCCCGATTGGCAAAAAGCTCAAGAAACAGTATTTCTCAGACATACGTAATACTGGGCTGTAAGATGTCTTGGTGAAAGGGATATCTCTATTGCTCATGTAAGTAGGAACCAGAACGTTGTTAGCCACACCCTTGCTGCTTTCGGCCGATCGAAGGGCCATACTGCAGTTTGGTTGCAATCTTCCTCTTCGTTGTAGGAGCGAATTCTCCAACAATTGAGCAATGAAATCCTTTTAACCCTGCAAAGAAAAAAAAAGTCTTGTTTATCCAAAAAAATCTTAGCAAAAACAAAAACAAAAAGCATGTAACTAAGCCCATTGAAATGTTTGGGCTGCCCTGGGGGCCCATCGGGAGCATGATTCCGGGTTGTTCCTTCGCACGGAGCCCCCCTTCCGGAAAACAGGAAAAACAACGGGGGTGGAAGGAGGCCGGAAAGGGCACTGCCGCTCAGTCATCGTCGTCGTCGTCCCCCTCTTCCTCCTGGTGGTGCTCGCGAGTTCCAAGCCCTTGGTCGGTCGCGGGCAGGGTGGCGAGTGAGATGGTTCGATCTCAGTCCGTAGCGGCGGCCGTCGGCGTGCTCCTACTCTGCCTCTCCGGCCTCTGCCGCGGCGCCGATTTGTGAATCATAGAGCACCAATTTGTACAAAACCATAAAATAAGGTCCAACAGATTGTGGTTGTGCCACATGGACACAATTGCTGCAACTTTCTTTGTTCAGATTTTGATGTTTCCTTTCCTGATTCATAAGGTAAGCTTATCTTTCAGCAGCTAGCAACAAAAGTTTCAGAATCAATTTGCAGGAGTTGGTTTTTCGCTTTGGGATTTGGGTTTTCGGAGCATGAACTATTGTAAACTTGGATATGGAATCTGGTTACATTAATGATAATATAACACGGGGCGGAGGCTTCAATCTGCTGTTTATCTAAAAAAATATAAATGACTTTTTCATTGTTGTGTAAAAAATAAACCTAAATTTGGAGGATCTCGTTGACATTTATGTGACTCCGCATGGTGGATTGCACATGTGACGAGCTTCGTGCTAGAAGCGGTGCTAGAGGACCTGGAATGGCAGGTGTTTGCCTATTGTTTCGCCAAGGACGACGATAGAAAGAATACCTACATCTCTGAACCTGATTGGCATGGCATGACGACGAGAGGGAGCTTTATCCCCAAGATCAGAATGTAGGTTAGAGACTAGTCTATCTCGTGGAATCATGACCTTCGCTAGTGAGTGCGTTCGTCTTAGTGTCTCTCGACGCTCGTGCATGCGTGCGTAACGACAAGATTGTGCTGCTAGTAAGTGTCTGTATGGTTCTATCCTCTGTCATTAGTGCTTTGCGTGGAGTTCGGTCCGTGTACATTGTATGATAACAATGTAAAGAGATAGTCAAACGGTAGTGACAACGAAGCATGGCATGACGACAAGAGCAAGCTTTATCCTCAAGATTAGAATGTAGGTCAGAGGCTAGCCTATCTCGTGGAATCATGACCTCCGCTGGTGAGCGCGTTCGTCTTAGTGTCTCTCGGCGCTTGATGCGTGCGTGCGTGTAACAACAGAAGTGTGCTGCTAGTAAGTGTATGTATGGTTCTGTCCTCCGTCACTAGCGCTTTGCGTGGAGTTCGATCGGTGTAAAAAAAGCGGAATTTGAACAAGAAGTGGAGTTCGGTCTGTGTACATTGTATGGCAACAATGTAAAGAGACAGTCAAACGGTACT
>NC_041385.1:691867681-691890260 GCF_002162155.2 Triticum dicoccoides | reverse complement strand
AACAAGAAGTGGAGTTCGGTCCGTGTACATTGTATGGCAACAATGTAAAGAGACAGTCAAACGATACTGACAACGAAGCATGGCATGACGACAAGAGCAAGCTTTATCCTCAAGATTAGAATGTAGGTCAAAGGCTAGCCTATCTCGTGGAATCATGACCTCCGCTGGTGAGCGCATTCGTCTTAGTGTCTCTCGGTGCTCGGTGTGTGCGTGCGTGTAACGACAGAAGTGTGCTGCTAGTAAGTGTATGTATGGTTCTGTCCTCTGTCATTAGCGCTTTGCGTGGAGTTCGATCGGTGTAAAAAAATGGAATTTGAACAAGAAGTGGTGTTCGGTCCGTGTACATTGTATGTCAACAATGTAAAGAGACAGTCAAACGGTACTGACAACGAAGCATGGCATGACGACAAGAGCAAGCTTTATCCTCGTCTTAGTGTCTCTCGGCGCTCGATGCGTGCGTGTGTGTAACGACAGAAGTGTGCTACTAGTAAGTGTATGTATGGTTTTGTCCTCTATCATTAGCGCTTTGCGTGGAGTTCGATCGGTGTAAAAAAATTTGGAATTTGAACAAAAAGCCAGGTGCTAATGTCTAGCACATGTCAACCCGGGGGATGCAATTGCGCTATTTTCTTACGACTGTGCCCTCATAGGGGATCTTTTTGCTGCATTATTTTGGTCCGTGCGCACTTATCGGTGCTAGATCACGGCTGGGCTCGGAGGCCATCTTTTCGTCCGTGTGCACTTTTTGATGTTGGGTCACGGGTTGGGCTCAATGGCCGCTTTTATTTGTGCGCTTTAACATCTTTTCACAGCTGACAGCCGTGCATCATCCCCGTGTTGACGATTCACAAGGCAGAGTCCGTCTATTAAACCGGTCAGGATTCAATTAAACTTCCGGTACGGTACTACGACCAGCGATTCAGCGTCCCACGACGCGCGCCGCGGACGGAAACCAGCGCCGTCCCTCGCGGGGTCACGAAAAAGGCCAGCCCATGCGGCTCGCAAAAAAAAGGAGAAACATATAACTGAGCCCATTGAAATATATTTGGGCCGTGTTGGGGGCTCATGGAGGGCTTTGATTCCGGGGTTCCTCCGCACGGGCCTCTTCCGGAAAAACAGCGGGGGTGGAAGGAGGCCGGAAAGGCGCTGCCGCTTAGTCGTCGCCGTCGTCGTCCTCCTCTTCCTCCTGGTGGTGCTCGCGAGCTCCAAGCCCTTGGCCGGTCGCGGGTAGGGTGACGAGTGAGATGGTTCGATCTCCGTCCGCAGCGGCGGCCGTCGCCGTGCTCCTCCTGTGCCTCTCCGGCCTCTGCCGCGGCGCCGAGCGGCTCGGGGAGAGGGAGTGCGAGGAGCTGGGGTTCACCGGCCTCGCCCTCTGCTCCGACTGCAACGCGCTCGCCGAGTTCGTCAAGGACCAAGGTGCGTGCGTAGCCACTGGCTCTCCCCTCTACTGTATCCATTCGTCAGGCGATGATGGTGTGATTGCGATCTGATACCGAACGAGGTGATTTCTCTCTCGTAGTTCGATTGACCTGTGGTGCGAGATAGATCTGTGAGTGTTAGATCGTAACTAACTATATTGCGGTATCAACCGGAAACCCAATTGGCCTGGGAATGTAGGGTTTCTTAGACCACCGAGCCTTTATTAAGAGATCTCAAATTACGATGGGAAGACAGGATTATTGGACCTGGAGTTCGTGGGTTTGAGAATTTTTATATGATAATTTCTTCAAGCGATCTGGCATGATCTCGAAACCGGCTCTGAAATTTGTATTCGGTCAATTTGGGGGCCGTGATTTGTGGGAGAGCTTGAATTAAATAGCTCGTTCCACACATTCCATGCCGATGAACCTGGGAACTTTGAGGTTTGTCCGCAGTTGTAGAATATGGCGGTGTTTTAACCTTTCTAGATAAAGGATGGGTCAACCCCCAGCCTCTGCATCAACTGATGCACACAGCCAAGGCGGTGTGTGGGTTTCACTCGCAACATCTAAAAAAATATCTGTAGAGGCAGTGTTGATTACGGAACCTCCTTTATTTTTTGTCACCGTTATTTTGATGATTTTGTCTAGGATTATTCTGAAGCTAGCTGTATTAAAAATCTGATTAATGTGAACAATTATATTGTCTCTACATTGTTCATTGCTGTTCTTGGATGAAAGTTCATTTTTTGTTGAGTTGCTCCGTTAGAAGTCAGTCGCCGGCTGTTGTGAAAGCAAGTCACAATGGCTTCCTTTTTCTTCATCACACGTGCTAGTTGTTCCAATCGTCTTTTTAACAACATACTTGTTTTATGGTTGCAGAGTTAGTGGATGACTGTCGTAAATGTTGCACGGAGGATTCAGATGATTCTATCAGCAAGGTATGACCTATGAAGCTCCATGAATTCCAACCTGGTGACAACTGGTTTTACTTGTCATAAGCTGCAACCAGAACTAGTTTCCCTTTTTGGATGTAGAATACATTTTGTATTGTTTTCTGATTGTTGCTGGATTTGTAGTGTGAATTATCCTAAGTTCTTATCGCCTTAAGTGTTCTTTAATATATTTTTTGTTTTCTCATCTTGGAAGATATATTCAAGGCAAATGAAGCTTAGAGGTGCCAAATAGGGGCTTATTTTGCTTGGATATTTTCAGACAAACTTGTTCTTTAGGATGTTACAGGATGATATTAAGGCTCAACTTGAAACTATATCCTACACTGTACTAGATTTATAGGATTTTTGAAGGTTGATAATGAACACTAAACATGCATTATAGCAGCGCACTTCCACTTGATATAATATCTTCTGGTGCTTGGTATTGCAGCTTGTATACTCCGGGGCAATTATCGAAGTATGCATGAGAAAGCTGGTGTTTTATCCCGAAGTTGTTGGCTTCCTTGAAGAGGATAAAGATAACTTCCCCTACGTAGAATCTCGGTATGCTTATGGCTCTCCACCAAAGCTCATAATGCTTGACGACAAGGGTGAACAGAAGGAGACTATAAGGCAAGTTCTACTTAGCTGCAGATTTGATTATAATTTTCTAGTTACCAGGGGAGATAACATACATCCTTTGGCTTCTTTCTGTTCATAAGAATAAATAGAACACCTCTATGTATCATTCATTACCAACTATCGTGTGTCACTGTTATGTTGTCTGCTACTTCCTCTTTCCCCACTGACATCATTCAAAGTACAATATGATTGCTGATGCAATAGGAAAAGGGATATTAGTTTTGTTTATGTTCGGGTCTGCTGTTGATTTAAACATAACCGCATGGACATAAAACTTGTTTATACTGGTACTGGAGTGTTCAGTGAAGCTGCAGTAGGAACTTTTAGCACTAGGTCCTTTGCCAAAATGGCATAATTTCCTAATTGGCACACTATTTTTTTCCATCTTCGTAGATGAAATATCTCGTGGTTTATTGTATAATTAGATTTCCCCCTTCTATATGCTCAACATACTTCCTGTTTTCCACTTCATCTGTTCAATGACTAAAGGCAACTGAACTTGCAGGATTGACAACTGGAAGCGTGAGCATATTCGGCAATTTCTCACAGAGAAGGTGAAGCCGGCGAAATCAGAGACCTGAATACTCATGACAAGTTCCTCTCCCTGTAGAACCATATATCGATATGTGTATTTGTGTTCTTTTGCACGCAAAACCCCGGTCATCCATGATCTGTACCTAAAGAAGGTAACATGTGTACACTTCAACTGTTTTAACAAGACAACCTGTCATGTATGGAGTGCATTTGTTTTGTTGTTGTAGACAGGCTGCTGGATCTGTTATCTACAACTGAACATCATCAGTCTAAACTAGTGCCTACTACTCCCTCTGTAACATAATATAAGACGTTTTTTGACACTGTTATGGACTCTAAAAACATCTTATAAGAAGTTATAGAGGGAGTAGTAAGCAAGACATAGTTGAACTTTGGGGCCCGTGAGCAATCTGTATTACCTTGACGGTGCCTGAGTTTGTTTCTGAACGATTTGGCTAGTTACGAAGTTGATGGAACTAGACGATTCTCTTGGAACAAGATGCAAAATGATAACAGGAGCCCCTGTGCGTTTGAGCATTTCTTAGTGAGCATAGTGATATGAGTGATTGTGCCTCGTGTGACGCCGATACATTTCTTAGGAGGTGTTTGTTTCGCTGGACGGTAACGCAATCGGTAAGGGTATCAGGTCGCAGCGGGATCGAAGTTTTAAGGATCCATGTGAGGATTTGTTTGGGCCAGAGTAGTAACGTTATCAATTTACTTCACAATGTTTGTTTTGGCACTGTAACGTGAATACATCAGAAGCGTGTTGTATAATTCCATGTACAGATCTTGGGAGGGGTGATGACGGATGAGTACGACGATGTGGACAAAAGAACGGCCGGTGGTGACCGGCGGCTGCTGCTGCTCCTCACTCTGGTTTTTGCAAGGAACGAGGTTGTATGATGGGCTATCCATGCTCCTCGCTGGTAGATCTTGGGCCAAGGAGAAAATAAGGGGCGGAGGTGGAGGCGACCTTGGGAAGACGGGGAATGGTGGGAGGCGGAAGTGGAGATGGACCTCGGGGCGGGGAGATTTCCGATGAGAAGATTGGGGTTTGCCGGAGGAGGAGATCACGCGGGGTCGCTGGCGGCGAGGGAGGAGAACAAAGGCGGGGGGAGGGCTTCGATTAGGGGCTCGCTCGGCTGGTAACGCGATGCGTTAACGGAGGGGTTCGAGTGCAATCAATCAAAGACTACGATGGGATCCAAGGTGAACTCGCCGGAGCTGTTATCGCAATTTCGACCCATTAGCCTCTGTAACGTTCTCTACAAGATCGCTACGAAGGTGTTGGCAAACCGCCTGAAGCGCATCCTCCCTATCCTTATCTCTGAGGAGCAGAGTGCGTTCGTGCCAGGGAGGCTTATTTCTGACAATGTCTTGGTTGCATATGAGTGCGTTCACGCTATTCGAAAGCGGAAGAGGAAGAAGGTATTGTGTGCGGTGAAGTTGGACATGATGAAAGCGTACGATCGGGTGGAGTGGATTTTCTTGGAGCAAATGCTAGGACGGTATGGTTTTGCTCCGGAATGGATTGCTATGATAATGAGGTGTGTAACAACAGCCAGTTTCCGGGTTAAGGTAAATGGTGACTGCTCAAGATGCTTTTCTCCTTCCAGGGGGCTACGGCAGGGTGATCCACTCTCACCCTATCTGTTTTTGTTCTGCGTGGAGGGATTCTCAGCTTTACTAAGGAAGGCCCCCCATGTCACGCACCTTCTCTTTGCAGATGATAGCATTGTTTTTCTTGAAGGGACAAATGAAAATATGGAGGCACTTAAGGATATTTTAACACAGTACGAGGTGGCCTCCGGTCAACGAGTTAACCTGCAAAAGTCTTCTATTTTCTTTGGCAAAGGTTGTCAAGATGTGATGAAGGTGGAGTTGAAGAACACTTTAGGTGTACAGACTGAAGCTTTGAGTGAGCGGTACTTGGGTCTTCCAACACTGGTTGGGAGATCAAAGGATGGCACTTTTAAATATGTGACGGAGAGCTCCAAAGGAAAGGTATGTGGATGGAAGGGGCAGAGACTGTCTAAGGCTGCGAGGGAAGTACTTGTCAAATCCGGTCTACAATCTGTACCTACTTTCACCATGAGTTGCTTTCGCCTTACAAAGAAGATGTGCGGGAATCTGACTTCTATCTCTTCAAAATTCTGGTGGGGGCGCGGCGAACGGTGAGAGGAAAGTACATTGGATCTCATGGCAGAAGATGTGCGAGGCAAAAAGATATGGTGGCATGGGTTTTAGAGACCCGGAGGCGTTTAATCAAGCTTTGCTCGCAAAGCAGGCATGGAGAATCTTGCAGGTGTCGACTTCTTTATGCGCTCGGGTCCTTAAGGCGAGGTATTTCAGCGAGGATTCAATACTTACAGCAACATGTCCTTCAACGGCGTCATACACTTTCCGTAGCATTCTGCATGGGCGTGATCTCCTTAGGGAGGGACTGATCTGGCGCATCGGGGACGGGTCCCAAGTGCGCATACATCATGCAAATTGAATTCCACGAAGCAACAGCATGAAACCGCTTGGACAGATTTATATGCCGGGTGTCACACAGATATCACACCTACTGTCCTCCGGATGGAATGAGTTGGAACCTGGGAAGGCTGCAGGCTATGTTCACGCCGGAGGACGTGCATGATATACAGCAAATTGCGGTGGGAGGACCCGGCCGAGCAGATTATCTCGCATGAAACTATACAAAGAATGGTTGCTTCACGGTTAAATCGGCATATCATATGTGCATGGCAAAGTCAAGAGCGAGGTCTGGACAGCCAGATACGTCTAGCTCAGTTGCGAAGCATCGAGGATACATGGCATTATGGGACACACAAGTGCCAGCCAAGGCGAAAATTCACATGTGGCGACTAATTAGGAATGGCTTGGCAGTCGGAGCTGAACTTCATCGACGTCGGATTAAACCCGGAGTTTTTTGCGTTGCATGCGGCCGAGAGGAAACTATCTATCACAGATTTTGGTCGTGTGAACATTCAGTACAATTCTGGCAGCTACTACACTTAGAAAGGGGAGCTGCGGTGGCGATCCCACCGCCTCAGCTCGGCTCCCAAAGTGCGTTAGCTAGCTGGCTTCTGAACTGGTTCTCTGGCGCTTCTGGCAATGAAAGGGAGGCGATGATACAGGCGACTTATGGCTTGTGGCTGGCTCGAAATAAGGCAAGAGAGGGAAGGAAAATTGCAGCACCACATGAAATAATGACTACTGTTGTAGCTGATATGAGGGAGTGGAAGAGCGTGCACATGGATCGGAGACAACATACAGCCCCAACACCGCGCCAGAGATGGCAGCCACCTGACGACGGATGGCTTAAAATCAACGCTGATGGTGCTACGTCTAGGCGCGGGGACAAGGGCGGAGGAGGCGCTGTGCTGAGAGATCACCATGGAGCGTTCAGGGCGGGATTGTGCCATCATTTTCCGCATATTGCTGACCCGGAAGCGACTGAAATCTTGGCCTGCAGAAGGGCTTTGGAATTGGCAAGGGAGGTCAATGCACAGCGCATACATCTGGAGTTGGACAGTCAAGCTTTGGTGCAGATGCTAAAACAACCCATGAAGAACCTGGGCGTCACTGGTCCATGGGTGGAGGATTTGAAGCTTTTGTTGCATTCTTTCCAGGGTTTTAAAGTCTCTTGGGTTAGGAGGTCTGCTAATGTTGCCGCACACAAGTTCGCTAAAGTAGGGGTGGGAGACGAACTATGCAAGGTTTGGTTAGAAGCTTCCCCGGATTTTGTTCTTGATGTAATCTTGGATGACATTCCAAACTTCGTGGTTTAAATAAAGCGGCAGTATTTACCCTAAAAAAAAAGACTACGATGGGATCTGTTTACTTGGCATGGGATTACGGAGCGATTTAAACAAACACCAGATAACGCGATCTGTTACCCGGTGTTAACGGATGACGATACAGAACCATGAAACAAACACCTAGTGTCAACGTGCCGTAGAGGATGAAACCCATTGTCGTTATCATATTGGGAATTTGTACCGTTCTGAAAACAGTATGTAGAACGTTTCCAATATCAGATTGGGAACTTACCGTTCTGAAAACAGTATGCAGAACGTTTCCAAAATTTGTAGTGGTTGCAGCCCTGACTAAGGAGTATCTGCTATTTGGAGGTAATACTCCCTCCGTCCCAAAATTCTTGTCTTAAATTTGTCTAAATACAGATGTATCAAGTCGCATTTTAGTATTATACTAGTAAAATGCCCGTGCGTTGCTATGGGCTTTTGAAATATTTTCCTTGAGTTATGTGAACATCATTAAACATACTCGTCAAAATACCAGTTGGAAATAAATGTTGCCATAAACATTTATCGTAATTCCAGCCGGTTTGCTTTATTTTGAGTGCGTCGTTGTTGTGGGATATCATCAGTTGCACATCTTTTTGTTGTATAAAACATGGTGAATTTTTGTCCCCTTCCAATGACGTAGCCCCAAAAACCCTCTGAATGGGTTTCTTTTTTAACCCCGACATAATCCATCTCCATTTCTCTCATATTCTAGAAAATTAAATATATATATAGAAATATACCTTTTGAGTATTATATCATGTGCAACATACATACAAAGAAGAACAATTATTTGCATGCACCTATTTTGGTTGTGTAAAACTCGTTGAATTCTTAGCCCCCTCCATCATCGTTACATCAGGGTCTTTGTCAGTCGATATCTCCGAAGCACAATCAAATCCATCAGTTTTTATGACCTACAAAAGTATTCTAATATAAACAAAGATTAGAATAACTTTTTTATGATGGTGGTATGGAAAATATATATTCATTGGACAAATGCTAGAAATTAGCAGTTTCTAGTAGATTGAGTGGCATCCCAATTTTAATAATTTTAGGCTCACCTCTAAATCACATGTTGATGGTTATTCTCACGAATATTTACTATTTAGGGTATGTGGTATATTGCCCATAAAAAACTATGTTACATTTCTCCACGAGCAAAGAACGGATTTTCCCTTTATATAATGATAGTCGGTCATCCGTAATTTCTTGGATATTTTTAAGTAATTTATTGAGAAAATATTTTATGCTATTCTGAATATATATATTTATATATAGTGTACATGTATAAATAAAGCTTTATTTTTATGACATTCCCATTATACCCCTCCTATACAACTTGCTGCCCTCTCCCGCACGGCCGCACTCTATCCACTCCCTCTTCGCACCACTCATTCTCTTGTTCCCCTTCCTCTCTAGATCCATAGACTTCACCGGCGTCGCTCGCTTTCCTCTCTCCGCCCTCGCCCCCACAACCAACAGAATCAGTGACCTCATCTCCCACCCCTCCACCCTTTCATCCCTCCCCTCTTCTCACCAAAATTAGTGAAGGGGGGTGGATCGAGAGACCATACGGTTGCCTGATCCGCCCACAAACTGGCAAACAACATCACGCCAAGGTCATCAACGCCGTCATGAAATGACAGGCTTCTTCCACCTCGACAGACTTGCTCACGCACCAAGATATGAGAGGGGGCCTTCTACTTCTCCCTCGCTCATCACCCCTTTGGCCAAACCATGGATCAACCTTCCTCTACTCTGACCCATGCCATGGACCGAGCTCACTTCCCTCCTCAAGGTCATCTCTTCACCCCTTTCCTTGGGTGGCATGTTGCACCGCTAACCCTCACCTTATCTCCCTCCCTTTCCTCCCATATCGAGACATGCATGTGTTTCTGATCGGCCGCTTCACTTCACCGCCGCCTTCATCTCCTTATACAATGTCGTATCCGCCGCCTTCTGCCAGCTGTGGAAGAGCGTGTTCGATTCTTGAACCTACAAAATGTTGGGGAACGTTGCATAAAATAAAAAAAATTCCTACGTTCACCAAGATCAATCTATGAGTTCATCTAGCAACGAGAGAGAGGAGTGCATCTACATACCCTTGTAGATCGTGTGCGGAAGCGTTCAAGAGAACGGGGTTGAGGGAGTCATTCTCGTCGTGATCCAAATCACCGGAGATCCTAGCGCCGAATGGACGGCACCTCCACGTTCAACACACGTACGGTCAGCGTGACGTCTCCTCCTTCTTGATCCAGCAAGGGGGAAGGAGAGGTTGATGAAGATCCAGCAGCACGACGGCGTGGTGGTGGATGCAGCAGGGCTCCGGCAGGGCTTCGCCAAGCGACTACGGGAGGGAGAGGTGTAGCAAGGGGGGAAGGGAGGCGCCAGGTGTCAGGTGTGACTGCACTCCCACCCCCCCTCTTTATATAGGGACCCTAGGGGGGCGCCAGCCCTAGGAGATGGGATCTCCTAGGGGGGGCGGCGGCCAAGGGGGGAGACTTGCCCCCCAAGGCAAGTGGAGGCGCCCCCTCCCCTAGGGTTCCCAACCCTAGGCGCAGAGGGGGGCCCAGGGGGGCGCACCAGCCCACCAGGGGCTGGTTCCCCTCCCACTTCAGCCCATGGGGCCCTCCGGGATAGGTGGCCCCACCCGATGGACCCCCCGGGACCCTTCCGGTGGTCCCGGTACAATACCGGTGACCCCCGAAACTTTCCCGATGGCCGAAACTCGACTTCCCATATATAATTCTTTACCTCCGGACCATTCCGGAACTCCTCGTGACGTCCGGGATCTCATCCGGGACTCCGAACAACTTTCGGTTTGCTACATACTCATATCTCTACAACCCTAGCGTCACCGAACCTTAAGTGTGTAGACCCTACGGGTTCGGGAGACACGTAGACATGACCGAGACGGCTCTCCGGTCAATAACCAACAGCGGGATCTGGATACCCATGTTGGCTCCCACATGCTCCTCGATGATCTCATTGAATGAACCACGATGTCGAGGATTCAAGCAACCCCGTATACAATTCCCTTTGTCAATCGGTATGTTACTTGCCCGAGATTCGATCGTCGGTATTGTTGGGGAACGTTGCAGAAAATTAAAAATTTTCCTACGGTTTCACCAAGATTCATCTATGAGTTCATCTAAGCAACGAGTCAAGGGAGTGAGTTTGCATCTCCATACCACTTGTAGATCGCGTACGGAAGCGTTCGAGGGAGCGGTGATGATGGAGTCGTACTCGACGTGATTCAGATCACCGATGACCAAGTGCTGAACGGACACACCTCCGCGTTCAACACACGTACGGTACGGGCGACGTCTCCTCCGTCTTGATCCAGCAAGGAGGAAGGAGAGGTTGAGGAAGACAGCTCCACCGGCAGCACGACGGCGTGGTGTTGGTGGAGAAGCAGCACTCCGACAGGGCTTCGCCAAGCTCGTGACGGAGAAGGAGAGGTGTTGGGGAGGGGAGGGGCTGCGCCTTGGCTTAGGTTGTGCAGCCCTCCCCTCACCCCTCTATTTATAGGGGAAGGGGCAAGGGGGGCCGGCCCCTCTAGATGGGATCTAGAGGGGGGCGGCGGCCAGGGAGGGGGGACTTGCCCCCCAAGCAAAGGGGGGCGCCCCCTCTAGGGTTCCCCCCCAACCCTAGGCGCATGTGCCCAAGGGGGGGGGCGCATCCAGCCCTCCAGGGGCTGGCTCCTGCCCCACGCAGCCCATGTGGCCCCTCGGGAGGGGTGGCCCCTCCTGGTGGACCCCCGGAACCCTTCCGGTGGCCCCGGTACAATACCGGTATGCCCCCGAAACTTTCCGGTGTCCGTTTGACAACTTCCCATATATAAATCTTTACCTCCGGACCCTTTCGGAACTCCTCGTGACGTCCGGGATCTCATCCGGGACTCCGAACAACATTCGGTAATCACATACAAGTCTTCCTAATAACCCTAGCATCACCGAACCTTAAGTGTGTAGACCCTACGGGTTCGGGAGACACGCAGACATGACCGAGACGGCTCTCAGGTCAATAACCAACAGCGGGATCTGGATACCCATGTTGGCTCCCACATGCTCCTCGATGATGTCATCGGATGAACCACGATGTCGAGTATTCAAGCAACCCCGTATACTATTCCCTTTGTCAATCGGTACGTTACATGCCCGAGACTCGATCATCGGTATCCCAATACCTCGTTCAGTCTCGTTACCGGCAAGTCACTTTACTCGTACCGTAATGCATGATCCCGTGACCAAGCACTTGGTCACTTTGAGCTCATTATGATGATGCATTACCGAGTGGGCCCAGAGATACCTCTCCGTCATACGGAGTGACAAATCCCAGTCTCGATCCGTGTCAACCCAATAGACACTTTTGGAGATACCTGTAGTGTACCTTTATAGTCACCCAGTTACGTTGTGACGTTTGGTACACCCAAAGCACTCCTACGGTATCTGGGAGTTACACGATCTCATGGTCTAAGGAAGAGATACTTGACATTGAAAAACTCTAGCAAAACGAACTACACGATCTTGTGCTATGCTTAGGATTGGGTCTTGTCCATCACATCATTCTCCTAATGATGTGATCCCGTTGTCAATGACATCCAATGTCCATAGTCAGGAAACCATGACTATCTGTTGACCAACGAGCTAGTCAACTAGAGGCTCACCAGGGACGTATTGTGGTATATGTATTCACACATGTATTACGATTTCCGGATAATACAATTATAGCATGAATAAAAGACAATTATCATGAACAAGGAAATATAATAATAATGCTTTTATTGTTGCCTCTAGGGCATATTTCCAACAGTCTCCCACTTGCACTAGAGTCAATAATCTAGTTACATTGTGATGAATCGAACACCCATAGAGTTCTGGTGTTGATCATGTTTTGCTCGCGAGAGAGGTTTAGTCAACGGATCTGCGACATTCAGATCCGTATGTACTTTGCAAATATCTATGTCTCCATCTTGAACATTTTCACGGATGGAGTTGAAACGACGCTTGATGTGCCTGGTCTTCTTGTGAAACCTGGGCTCCTTGGCAAGGGCAATAGCTCCAGTGTTGTCACAGAAGAGTTTGATCGGCCCCGACGCATTGGGTATGACTCCTAGGTCGGTGATGAACTCCTTCACCCAAATAGCTTCATGCGCTGCCTCCGAGGCTGCCATGTACTCTGCTTCACATGTAGATCCCGCCACGACGCTCTGCTTGCAGCTGCACCAGCTTACTGCTCCACCATTCAACATATACACGTATCCGGTTTGTGACTTAGAGTCATCCAGATCTATGTCGAAGCTAGCGTCGACGTAACCCTCTACGGTGAGCTCTTCGTCGCCTCCATAAATGAGAAACATGTCCTTTGTCCTTTTCAGGTACTTCAGGATATTCTTGACCGCTGTCCAGTGTTCCTTGCCGGGATTACTTTGATATCTTCCTACCAAACTTACGGAAAGGTTTACATCAGGTCTGGTACACAGCATGGCATACATAATAGATCCTATGGCTGAAGCATAGGGGATGGCACTCATCTCTTCTTTATCTTTTGCCGTGGTCGGGCATTGAGCCGAGCTCAATCTCACACCTTGCAATACAGGCAAGAACCCCTTCTTAGACTGATCCATTTTGAACTTCTTCAAAATCTTATCAAGGTATGTGCTTTGTGAAAGACCTATGAGGCGTCTCGATCTATCTCTATAGATCTTGATGCCTAATATATAAGCAGCTTCTCCAAGGTCCTTCATTGAAAAACACTTATTCAAGTAGGCCTTAATGTTGTCCAAGAATTCTATATCATTTCCCATCAAGAGTATGTCATCTACATATAATATGAGAAATTCTACAGAGCTCCCACTCACTTTCTTGTAAACGCAGGCTTCTCCGTAAGTCTGCATAAACCCAAACGCTTTGATCATCTCATCAAAGCGAATGTTCCAACTCCGAGATGCTTGCACCAGCCCATAAATGGATCGCTGGAGCTTGCATACTTTGTTAGCATTCTTAGGATCGACAAAACCCTCCGGCTGCATCATATACAGTTCTTCCTTAAGATGCCCGTTAAGGAATGCCGTTTTGACGTCCATCTGCCATATCTCATAATCATAGTATGCGGCAATTGCTAACATGATTCGGACGGACTTAAGCTTCGCTACGGGAGAGAAAGTCTCATCGTAGTCAATCCCTTGAACTTGTCGATAACCCTTAGCAACAAGTCGAGCTTTATAGATGGTGACATTACCATCCGCGTCCGTCTTCTTCTTAAAGATCCATTTGTTTTCTATCGCTCGCCGATCATCGGGCAAGTCAGTCAAAGTCCATACTTTGTTTTCATACATGGATTCTATCTCGGATTTCATGGCTTCAAGCCATTTGTTGGAATCTGGGCCCGCCATCGCTTCTTCATAGTTCGAAGGTTCACCGTTGTCTAACAACATGATTTCCAGGACAGGGTTGCCGTACCACTCTGGTGCGGAACGTGTCCTTGTGGACCTACGAGTTCAGTAGCAACTTGATCAGAAGTACCTTGATCATCATCATTAATTTCCTCTCCAGTTGGAGTAGGCATCACAGGAACATTTTCCTGAGCTGCACTACTATCCTGTTCAAGAGGTAGTACTTCATCGAGTTCTACTTTCCTCCCACTTACTTCTTTCGAGAGAAACTCTTTTTCTAGAAAGGATCCGTTCTTGGCAACAAAGATCTTGCCCTCGGATCTTAAGTAGAAGGTATACCCAATGGTTTCCTTAGGGTATCCTATGAAGATGCATTTTTCCGACTTGGGTTCGAGCTTTTCAGGTTGAAGTTTCTTGACATAAGCATCGCATCCCCAAACTTTTAGAAACGACAGCTTAGGTTTCTTCCCAAACCATAATTCATACGATGTCGTCTCAACGGATTTAGACGGTGCCCTATTTAAAGTGAATGTAGCTGTCTCTAGAGCGTATCCCCAAAATGATAGCGGTAAATCGGTAAGAGACATCATAGATCGCACCATATCCAATAGAGCGCGATTACGACGTTCGGACACACCATTACGCTGAGGTGTTCCAGGCGGCGTGAGTTGTGAAACGATTCCACATTTTCTTAAGTGTGTACCAAATTCGTGACTTAAATATTCTCCTCCATGATCTGATCGTAAGAATTTTATCTTTCGGTCACGTTGATTCTCTACTTCATTCTGGAATTCCTTGAACTTTTCAAAGGTCTGAGATTTGTGTTTCATCAAGTAGACATACCCATATCTACTCAAGTCATCAGTGAGAGTGAGAACATAACGATATCCTCCGCGAGCCTCAACGCTCATTGGACCGCACACATCGGTATGTATGATTTCCAATAAGTTGGTTGCTCGCTCCATTGTTCTGGAGAACGGAGTCTTGGTCATCTTGCCCATGAGGCATGGTTCGCATGTGTCAAATGATTCATAATCGAGAGACTCTAAAAGTCCATCAGCATGGAGCTTCTTCATGCGCTTGACACCAATGTGACCAAGGCGGCAGTGCCACAAATATGTGGGACTATCATTATCAACTTTACATCTTTTGGTATTCACACTATGAATATGTGTAGTATTACGTTCGAGATTCATTAAGAATAAACCATTGACCATCGGGGCATGACCATAAAACATATCTCTCATATAAATAGAACAACCATTATTCTCGGATTTAAATGAGTAGCCATCTCGCATCAAACGAGATCCAGATACAATGTTCATGCTCAAACTTGGCACTAAATAACAATTATTGAGGTTTAAAACTAATCCCGTAGGTAAATGTAGAGGTAGCGTGCCGACGGCGATCACATCGACCTTGGAACCATTCCCGACGCGCATCGTCACCTCGTCCTTCGCCAGTCTCCTCTTATTCCGCAGCTCCTGCTGTGAGTTACAAATGTGAGCAACGGCACCGGTATCAAATACCCAGGAGTTACTACGAGTACTGGTAAGGTACACATCAATTACATGTATATCAAATATACTTTTAGTGTTGCCGGCCTTCTTGTCTGCTAAGTATTTGGGGCAGTTCCGCTTCCAGTGACCCTTCCCCTTGCAATAAAAGCACTCAGTTTCAGGCTTGGGTCCATGCTTTGACTTCTTCCCGGCAACTGGCTTACCGGGCGCGGCACCATCTTTGTCGTCCTTCTTGAAGTTCTTCTTACCCTTGCCCTTCTTGAACTTAGTGGTCTTATTGACCATCAACACTTGATGTTCTTTCTTGATTTCAACCTCTGCCGACTTCAGCATTGAAAATACTTCAGGAATGGTCTTCACCATCCCCTGCATATTATAGTTCATCACAAAGCTCTTGTAGCTTGGTGGGAGTGACTGAAGGATTCTGTCAATGACCGCCTCATCTGGGAGGTTAATGTCCAGCTGGGACAGGCGGTTGTGCAACCCAGACATTTTGAGTATATGCTCAGTGACAGAACTATTTTCCTCCATCTTACAACTATAGAACTTGTCGGAGACTTCATATCTCTTGACCCGGGCATGAGCTTGGAAAACTAGTTGCAGCTCCTCGAACATCTCATATGCTCCGTGTTGCTCAAAACGCTTTTGGAGCCCCGGTTCTAAGCTGTAAAGCATGCCGCACTGAACGAGGGAGTAATCATCAGCACGAGACTGCCAAGCATTCATAATGTCTTGGTTCTCTGGGACGGGAGCGTCACCTAGCGGTCCTTCTAGGACATATTGTTTCCTGGCAGCTATGAGGATGATCCTCAGGTTCCGGACCCAGTCCGTATAGTTGCTGCCATCATCTTTCAGCTTGGTTTTCTCTAGGAACGCGTTGAAGTTCATGTTGACATGAGCGTTGGCCATTTGATCTACAAGACATATTATGCAAAAGTTTTAGACTAAGTTCATGATAATTAAGTTCATCTAATCAAATTATTTAATGAACTCCCACTCAGATTTGACATCCCTCTAGTCATCTAAGTGTTACACGATCCGAGTCGACTAGGCCGTGTCCGATCATCACGTGAGACGGACTAGTCATCATCGGTAAACATCTCCATGTTGATCGTATCTTCCATACGACTCATGTTCGACCTTTCGGTCTCTGTGTTCCGAGGCCATGTCTGTACATGCTAGGCTCGTCAAGTTAACCCTAAGTGTTCTGCATGTGTAAATCTGTCTTACACCCGTTGTATGTGAACGTAAGGATCTATCACACCCGATCATCACGTGGTGCTTCGAAACGACGAACTTTAGCAACGGTGCATAGTTAGGGGGAACACTTTCTTGAAATTATTATAAGGGATCATCTTATTTACTACCTCGTTCTAAGTAAACAAGATGCATAAAACATAATAAACATCACATGCAATTATATAAAGTAGTGACATGATATGGCCAATATCATATAGCTCCTTTGATTTTCATCTTCGGGGCTCCATGATCATCTTGTCACCGGCATGATACCATGATCTCCATCATCATGATCTCCATCATCGTGTCTTCATGAAGTTGTCACGCCAACGACTACTTCTACTTCTATGGCTAACGCGTTTAGCAATAAAGTAAAGTAATTTACATGGCGTTCTTCAATGACACGCAGGTCATACAAAATATAAAGACAACTCCTATGGCTCCTACCGGTTGTCATACTCATCGACATGCAAGTCGTGATTCCTATTACAAGAACATGATCTCATACATCACAATATATCATTCATCATTCATCACAACTTCTGGCCATATCACATCACATGACAATTGCTGCAAAAACAAGTTAGACGTCCTCTAATTGTTGTTGCATCTTTTACGTGGCTGCAATTGGGTTCTAGCAAGAACATTTTCTTACCTACGAATAACCACAACGTGATTTTGTCAACTTCTATTTACCCTTCATAAGGACCCTTTTCATCGAATCCGCTCCAACTAAAGTAGGAGAGACAGACACCCGCCAGCCACCTTATGCAACTAGTGCATGTTAGTCGGTGGAACCGGTCTCACGTAAGCGTACGTGTAAGGTTGGTCTGGGCCGCTTCATCCCACAATACCGCTGAAGCAAGATAAGACTAGTAGCAGCAAGCAAGTTGACAAGATCTACGCCCACAACAAAATTGTGTTCTACTCGTGCAATAGAGAACTACGCATAAACCTGGCTCTGATACCACTGTTGGGGAACGTTGCAGAAAATTAAAAATCTTCCTACAGTTTCACCAAGATCCATCTATGAGTTCATCTAAGCAACGAGTCAAGGGAGTGAGTTTGCATCTACATACCACTTGTAGATCGCGTACGGAAGCATTCGAGGGAGCGGTGATGATGGAGTCGTACTCGACGTGATTCAGATCACCAATGACCAAGTGCTGAACGGACATCACCTCCGCGTTCAACACACGTACGGTACGGGCGACGTCTCCTCCATCTTGATCCAGCAAGGAAGAAGGAGAGGTTGAGGAAGACAGCTCCACCGGCAGCACGATGGCGTGGTGTTGGTGGAGAAGCAGCACTCCGACAGGGCTTCGCCAAGCTCGTGACGGAGAAGGAGAGGTGTTGGGGAGGGGAGGGGCTGCGCCTTGGCTTAGGTTGTGCAGCCCTCCCCTCACCCCTCTATTTATAGGGGAAGGGGCAAGGGGGGGGGCGGCCCCTCTAGATGGGATCTAGAGGGGGGGCGGCGGCCAGGGAGCGGGGACTTGCCCCCCAAGCAAAGGGGGGCGCCCCCTCTAGGGTCCCCCCCAACCCTAGGCGCATGTGCCCAAGGGGGGAGCGCATCCAGCCCTCCAGGGGCTGGCTCCTGCCCCACGCAGCCCATGTGGCCCCCCGGGAGGGGTGGCCCCTCCCGGTGGACCCCCGGAACCCTTCCGGTGGCCCCGGTACAATGCCGGTATATGCCCCCGAAACTTTCCGGTGTCCGTTTGACAACTTCCCATATATAAATCTTTACCTCCGGACCCTTCCGGAACTCCTTGTGACGTCCGGGATCTCATCCGGGACTCCGAACAACATTCGGTAATCACATACAAGTCTTCCTAATAACCCTAGCGTCACCGAACCTTAAGTGTGTAGACCCTACGGGTTCGGGAGACACGCAGACATGACCGAGACGGCTCTCAGGTCAATAACCAACAGCGGGATCTGGATACCCATGTTGGCTCCCACATGCTCCTCGATGATGTCATCAGATGAACCACGATGTCGAGGATTCAAGCAACCCCATATACTATTCCCTTTGTCAATCGGTACGTTACATGCCCGAGACTCGATCGTCGGTATCCCAATACCTCGTTCAGTCTCGTTACCGGCAAGTCACTTTACTCGTACCGTAATGCATGATCCCATGACCAAGCACTTGGTCACTTTGAGCTCATTATGATGATGCATTACCGAGTGGGCCCAGAGATACCTCTCCGTCATATGGAGTGACAAATCCCAGTCTCGATCCGTGTCAACCCAACAGACACTTTTGGAGATACCTGTAGTGTACCTTTATAGTCACCCAGTTACGTTGTGACGTTTGGTACACCCAAAGCACTCCTACGGTATCCGGGAGTTACACGATCTCATGGTCTAAGGAAGAGATACTTGACGTTGAAAAACTCTAGCAAAACGAACTACACGATCTTGTGCTATGCTTAGGATTGGGTCTTGTCCATCACAACATTCTCCTAATAATGTGATCCCGTTGTCAATGACATCCAATGTCCATAGTCAGGAAACCATGACTATCTGTTGACCAACGAGCTAGTCAACTAGAGGCTCACCAGGGACGTATTGTGGTCTATGTATTCACACATGTATTACGATTTTCGGATAATACAATTATAGCATGAATAAAAGACAATTATCATGAACAAGGAAATATAATAATAATGCTTTTATTATTGCCTCTAGGGCATATTTCCAACAGTCTCCCACTTGCACTAGAGTCAATAATCTAGTTACATTGTGATGAATCGAACACCCATAGAGTTCTGGTGTTGATCATGTTTTGCTCGCCCTCGATCACCCTCGATCAGCCCTTTAGCCCTTCACCATGTCGTGCCCGTGGCTCCTACCGTACGAGTGCAACAACGCGATCAACTTCACGTGGAGTAGGAGCTTCGCTTCGACGGTGGGCAGGGCTGGACGTACCGCTCGTGGCTCAATCAGTGTTTGACACGCTCGGTCCTGGCTTGTTAGAGAAAATGGATGATCTGGTCTGCTAAACTCGGCCTGGAAAATTGTCGGTCCGATCCGGTCTGGTCTTCAACCAGTCCGACCAAGAGGACTTAGAAAAAATGTCACTGCCACCGTCATTCGTTCTCAGCGTGCCGATCGGCAGCCCCCGGGTAAACTACCATGTCCCCAAGCTTCCCCTCTCCTTCTTTTCTCTCCTCCCCATGCACCATAGCCTCTCGCCGCCGCTATCGTGCATGCACCACTGACGATCTCGAGTTCTCAACTTGGCACCGACAATGTTCTAGCTGCGGGTTCCGCGGCCATGGCAGCGACCGTTTTAGCACAGCACACATGCATGCCATCAACTGAGGGAAACGGTCGACTGGGTGTGAACTTTGGATCGTGCGAGAATCGCTCAGCCGTGATTTCCACGTGAGATTTAATAGCCTCCGCCTATAATCGCGCACCTTGATCCTACACTGTCGTTTTCTTTGTTGAAGCATATGTTCAGGTCCACCTGCCGCCACGTGATTCTCTCTCTCCCATTGCTCTCTCCATAACAATCTTTCCATATCGTCTGCGTCTTTATCATGAGTAAAGGATTAGCAAGGTCAGCTCAGGAGTTAGTTGGGTTACTGGCCGCACCTGCCTGTATATATCTTGTATAAATGTATACCTCTATAACTGAATATGACTGCTTTCAATCGTGTTGGTGTGTTCACTTTCTGCACTTCTATTCAGTCGAACAGGAAATAGGAAGTACAAGAGAAACATGGCTTGATCCGAAAATCACGGCCCCATTTGACAACAAACTGAACGTCATGGTTTTTTTTCATGGTTAATCCGCTAATTATGGCAAGGCCCGAAAACAAAAAAACATGGGCTCATGAAAAAACTGCTACGGAAGGTTCATGGCTAACAGCCGCGCACTTGCCGCGGCACATCACCGACCTCATCGCTTGCGCTCCCGCATGTCCACCACCTCGCCACAGCACCCGCACACGCAGCCCACCTCGCCGCTGCCCCAGCACGTTGACGCCGGTGGTGGTTGGCCGGTCCAAATGGTGGCTCGATGAGGGACCGAACCAACCCGGACCGTGTCGCCTTGGTAGCGTCGCCGAGTTCCAGGGTGGTCACACGGGGACCGATGGTGAAGACGGCGGGCAGGACGAAGGGCAGTTTCTTGGAGCTCTACCAATACCCACGCCTTCTTCACCAGCGTTAAGTCCTCAATGCCCCAGCCGGTGATGGCCAGGTACTACGACGCGTACGCGGCGATGAAGCTCGCCGTTGACTGTTTTGCCGGCTGTACCGTTAGGTTTCTTTCCTTCTTACTACCTACATAGGACATAGGAGTGTTGACCGATCAAAGGAAATAAATAGAACCTGTTAGTACATATAGCAAAAATGCCCGTGCGATGCAACGGACCTATCAAACTTGTTTTACGTGATCTCGGTTTATGTAATCAATTAATTACGCAATCTCGGTTGTATGTTCTTTCTCTATTCCAAAATTCCACTCACGCGAGTAAAAAGTATTTCACTGTCTTATGCAAGTAGTTCAGTGCATACATATGCTACTCGTTCGTAATTGCAACCTGAACAGAGTTAAAAAATCGGTTCGGTGCATGGATGGATTGATGGGAACACACTGTCTAATGAAAAGGATAAGAATCACATTGGCATGCATAGGTGATTTGAAAATTTAAAAATATAGAATCTACATCTGCGCATCATGAGGAACAATTCCAGAGAAAAAAATTGAAAGAGTCAAGTGTATCTTTGGATATTTCATTATCCACTTAGGCCATAGTATTACTTCCCATGTGGTGCACATCATCCTGATGCATGGGTGTGCCTCGGCCCTTACGTTGCAAATGTTATTATTGCAGGAAGAGCACACATTCATAAGCTAACGGTTTCATAATGCGTTCTTGCTGATAGTAACTGAACCAAATGAAACGATGGACAAGCAGATTGATTAAGGAACTCTAGGTAATACTTCATGCCGTAAGCATTGGCTAAAAAGTTAATTTGTAAGCAACAAAAAAGAAGGCCTAGAAGAATAGTTCTACCTAAATAAAGTTTACTGCTGCACATGAGCAGATCCACACGAAGCAGAGGGGAGGTGGAGCAGGCCGGTAACCAGGGGAAGGAGTAGAGTGGGAGAAGATTTACACCGCCGTCTCCACTGGATATGGTGTCCCTGCCGCATCTGTGGAGGCGCCGTGGCTCCGCCTCAGATGGTGCTCGTGGCTCTGGTGAAGAGGAGGGGCGACGCATGGGCGAAGAGGCAGGCGGTGCTCGTGGCCAAAAAAGTGGGTCATTCGAGCTGCGAGAGGGAGGAGGGGATTGCCGGGAGGCGGCGAGATCGGTGGGCGGTGGCGGCGGCGTCCAGGTAGGGTAGTCGAGGTAGGGCGCTGTGTTTTTTAGGGGAATTGCTTGTGAAAATAACGTGCGACGATGACGTAGCGAACAGATCCCCTTTAAAAAGACGTAGCGAGCGGATTCCCTCTGGTAGTAATGGATACGATTGATGACGTTGATAAATAATGGTGAATGTTGGCCTAATCTACTATCATCATGCATGGAAACGAATCATCAAGAAAAAGAATACTTCCTATTACTACGCTCATCGGAAGCTTCCTAATCTCTACTACCAAACAATTTCTGCCCAAACAAGGAAGGAAAATTATGGACGTGATTCGGAAGGAAACAAACCTTATGAAGATTAATTAATTTAGATTTGATCTTTAGAGATTGATTGTGATTGATTCTTTTACATAAAGACATTACTAAATAATTTGCGTCAGTATGGAAAGTTCTTATCCGTTCAGGTTTTTTCGTTGTGTGAGAGGGTGGCGCGAAAATAAACCGATGAAGTGGGGGGAGGGGACGAAAAAAAATCTATGAAAAAAACCCAGCGAAGGTGGGACAAAAAAACCCATGATAGATAGGACGAAAATTGACCGGCGAAAACTACCAGCTGCTCCTTTAGGAGTAGAGATACATCCGTATCTAGACAAATTTAAGATAAGAATTTTGGGACAGAGGGAGTACTTGCCAGTATCTCTAAAATTCTGAACTCGAAATGGAGACATGGAGTCCAATTTATTGGCTT
>NC_041385.1:691859286-691867489 GCF_002162155.2 Triticum dicoccoides | reverse complement strand
GTGCATGTCACTCCTTAGGATGAGACGAGCTGAACCAAACTGCCACCTCTCCCGTTTCATATCCCTCTCCTTCAACATGTGCTCTTGCCGTGGGATGCAGGCATTATTGTATGAGTGTTATATCTTTCTTGAAGGTGTTGTTTTGGTGCTTTGACCGCAACATGAGATGTTTGATGCTTTTGTAGATCTCTATCTGTCATAAGAAGTTGCAGTTTGTCTCCCTCAAAAATAAAAAATGAGTTGCAGTTTGTCATGCTTTCACTGGTAGGATTTCATGTTGGTAGCCACCGTGTGGCATACTCTTGCCAGCTATAAATCATAATCATCGACGTCTTAGCTGTCTTTTGAGGCATTACCTCCTTGCAGATGTTGTTGTGTGTCGCCTAACCTCTTCCCGATATTCGTTATGAGTAAACCCGTCTTCCATAAATTGGGATGTCCATGCATTCAATCATAATGTTCACTTGATCATGGACAATATGCTCAAATACAACTTAATTCATTATCAATACAATAGTTCACTATAGTTGGAATACAAGTGACTAGGGTCATCATTACAAACCTTGGATGATACATGTCAAGGGTTCGAAGTTGCTGTGTAAAGTAGGAAAAATAGTCCAACCAAGAGATATGCCAAGCCCAACAATCAGCTAGGGTTTCGTAAGCCTCGGTATTAATGTAATCGGTAGTCGTAGGTTCATCTAATTCATCAACCGTATTTGTACGACATTCATATGTGCTGAGTATATTGATTAGATTGGAAACATAGGATATACTAGGAAATATTCTGGCTTGTCTTGTATACCAAGTAGATCATGTACTCCTATATACAAGGCTCAAATAATACAACAACTATTCCACCAAATCACTCTCTCCCTTCTAACATGGTATCAAAATCACGAGGTCTTGAGTTCAGGACCCTGACAACGCAGTATTAAAATAAAGATTATGCGGTCTACATAAATCCCACGTCTAAGAGCTAAATAAGCCCAGACGTGGGGGGGGGGGGTGTTGAAATACATTGGCCGCCTCTCTCCATCAGTTTGGACTTTTGGATGAGTTGGCTGGAGTATAAATTCAATATGGTATCAGAGCCTACAGTCAACGCGTTCGCGACGCGACACCGTCTGCGACGCTCCCGCTACGACTGCGGGGGATGTCAGCCCGTTGGCTGCTATTCTCTCCAGTCTGGCCGTCCGCGACACTCCTGTTGTTCGCAACGCTACCGCTACGACTGCAGAAGGATGTTAGAGATATATTTGGTACTAGAGATTGCCCGAGATTAGATAGAATTATTTCCATCTTATCTCTAGGAGGTGTCTTTCCCTTCAAGTCTTGTACTCAATATATACTCGCCCTCGAGGCTCAATAATACATCCATCATATTCCGCCAAATCCCTCTATCTCTTCTAACAATATGAATCTTGCAACTCGAGAACCCATAATGTGAATGAAGGATGAGGGTTGTCTAGGCATATGCACGCTTGAGCTCTGCATTTAGACCATTGGATTAACTTTATATCAAGACTTTGTGTTCTACAATAGTAGAAGGCCTTAATTGTTACTCTCTCCGTCCCAAAATTCTTGTCTTAGATTTATCTAAATACGGATGTTCTTGTCTTAGGTTTGTCTAAATACGGATGTATCAAGTCACTTTTTAGTATTGGAATCTCTAGAAAGACTTATATTTAGTAACGGAGAGAGTATATCTCTATTTGCATGCTCTAAATGTTATGGTACCAGAGGCGCGGAATAACCGGGCAAGCGGAACAAGTATTTCAAGCAAATAACAAACACAATATCATTTTGTCGAATCACGAATACAATTCATTTTTTTGTATGGTTTCAGAAAAGAAAAGGAAGAATTGTGCCAAGGTCGGATATTAAAATCTCTAAATTCAAATGATGTCTCATCATTATATAACATGAAGATAGGAGTAAACACGACATCCGGCTGGTTCTTAATTTATTACATTCAATGAAAATCCACATCCATCCAAATTGTCTCTGCTCCTTTTTATCTATATTAGATTTCACCTTATTCCTTTTCTGTCTGGTTTCCCTTCTAGCCTTTGCGGCCCTGATTGATCCACGAGGCGAATGCATCCAGGGTCCTCCAGTCAGAGCGGTAGTGCTTCTGCGTGAACTCGAGGAATTCACGCCAAGTGAAGTCCGGGTACACGCGCGGGCGGCCGTCGACGGCGAGCAGCTCGGCCGGCGGCGCAACAAGGCGGTCCAGCTGCGGGTTGAGGAAGAAGGTGAGCGACCTGCGGGCCAGGCTGCTGTTGACGACGGCGCGGTGGAGGCAGCTGATGTGGCGCCCGTTGGTGAGCGCGGAGAAGGTGTCGCCGATGTTGACGACGAAGGCGTCGCTCCGGGGCCGCACGGCGCGCCACGCGCCGCCGGTGAACACCTCCAGCCCGCCGACGTCGTCCTGGTGGAGCAGCGTCAGCGACGTCGGGTCGTGGTGCGGGCCCGTGCCCAGCGTCAGGTGAGGCTGCTGGCACGGCGGGTAGTGGTTCAGCCGCATCAGGGAGTCGTCGCCGGCGAAGAAGCCGCGCAGCGCGCCGTGGCGGAGGCCCAGGCACGCCGCCAGGACGTCCGTGACGTCCAGCGCCAGGCGTGTCATCTCGTCGCAGTACTCCTGCCACACCTCTCTGCATGCAGGCATGCATATCCAAGCATAAATATGCGTGCACTCATTCCACACTATGGTTTGACTTCATGCCAAATATGGTTCGTAGAAAATGTAGGCCTTTGCTGAACTTTTTCTAGGGCCATCTTCTGCTAGCTCAGATGCGGCTCTACACTGCTTCTACTTCAAGATTCCTTGTCGTTATGGGTATTTGTAAGACAAGTTTGGCCTTTTCTAATGAAAAATCAGGGGACGATCGTCCTCTTGTACATATCACTAAAAAGTGATAACGTCGTATATGCATGGATTGATTTTGAAAGCAATAGCGGCTACAGCTAGTAGTATACCAAATTACGCATGGATTTAGCTAGAAAGAGAGTGATGTAAGTGGGTACGTACCCCATGTCACGGTACTCCTCGCCGAGCACGCCGACGAAGTAGTCGACGACCTTGCGGGCGCCCTCCGGCGCGGCGGAGCAGTTGAAGGACATGGTCTCCTTCCAGGGGAGCTTGCTGCCGAACCGCCCCACGAAGCTGCCGGCGTACCCGTGGTTCTCGCCGAGGCGGCGCTGCGCGCGCTGCTTCTCGGCGAGCGGCAGCGCGTAGAAGGCGTCGCAGCACTGGTACGCCTTGGCGAGCAGCGCTGGATCCACGCCGTGGTTCACGACCTGGAAGAACCCGTGCTTCTCGCACGCCGCGGCGAGGTCACGGAGGCCAGGGCCGGCGCCAGCGCTGCCGTCGCCAGCCAGGAACCCGGCGATGTCGACGACGGGGACGGCGATCTCCTCCACGCCGTCGACGGACGGGGCCTCGTCGGCTGGCCAGACGAACTGCGGCGGGATGTCGTCCTTCCGGCTCAGGACCGCCGCGTCGAACACGAGAGTGGCCATTTGCGCGCGCTGGATCTGGTGGGCCGGTCGATCGACGGCGGTCGAGGTGGATTGGCGCGGCGGCGGTTTTGCACGCTACGAGAGTTGCGAGCTTGGCTTGGTTGGTGCTTTGCGGGTGGATGCCTCGCGTGTATATATACTGAGAATGTGAGACGGTGAAGAAGAATCGAGATGCTGTGATCGGCGTTTGGTGCCTCGAGTGCCGTGATCACGCACGTGTCCCAGGAGGGCTAGCCATTTTTGGGAAAGGCTAATGAGCAATTAATATCGTCTCTATCCAATATCCATGGAAATCTATATGCACGTGTAAAAAAAAAGATACTAGCAAATACTCCCCCGTTTCTAAAACTAAGTCTTTTTAGAGATTCCACTATGGACTATATACAGAGCAAAATGACTAAATCTGCACTCTAAAATATGTCTATATACATTTGTATGTAGTTTGTAGTGGAATCTCTAAAAAGACTTACATTTAGGAACAGTGGGACTATTTTTCTTTTGACATGCAAAGATAATGTGTATTCTTTACACAAAATTAACGTGTTGCTATACTAAAAAAACTACTACATTTTGTAGTATGTGTAGAAAGATGCATAGAAAACCTTAGACGCCTCCCCCAACAATGAAACCCCCGTGGGCCGGCCCCAGGCATGTACAGCCAATGCAACAACTGCACAGGGCCGCAACCCAGATATTCAGCCTATGGCCCAACAAAAACATATATGTCTTTTCAGCCCACATAATAACAAGCATTCGACAGTGAAGTGCAGATTACTCAAGGCATTTTTACTTGGCTAAATCCTATCTGCCGCAACTGATTGTCGGGGGGCGCTATGTACAACCTCCGTTTTATATTAAGTGACACTGATTTAGTACAACCCCGTTCCGGATTATCGCTTTAAGCGAGCAGCATGCTCCCATCACTTGTGTTGATAGCTTCGCTTTGCTAGGCCAGAATCAGCGATCGCTCACATGATCTGATAAATGGGCCAGACCCAGGGCGCAGAAAGCAGCGCTCGGTCGCTCCGCATAGAAGCAAGCATGAAATACCAAGCAACTATGGTGTGTCATTGCCAAGAAGTACTAGAACCAAAAGGTGGATTTCACCGCCTCGGGGGTTTGCAACAATTAATGTTGATGCGTGTGTCGCGAGGAACCAGGAGAAGGGAGCTTTTGCTACTGTTTGCAAAGATGAGGAGTGCAATTACCTTGGTGCATCCACGATAGTGCTGAAAAGCTTGATCGAGCTGGAAACCCTAGAACATATGGCACATACCAGCAAATTTATACCTCCAAGAAGTGCAGGCAATTACTAATTGTGTTTTGATAGAGGATTACAAACGTGCTAGTTCGGTGACTATTGAATACATAAGAGTGAACAAGGAGGATTTCGGCGGGCTATGCATAGTGCATGAGAAGGAGACAGTGAAGCACAAGATCTTACAAAGGCTTTGCTAAATTCTTTAGAGCATGACCGCTATGTTTGGCTACTTGTCACACCCGATATTATTTGTATTCGAAACATTACCTAAATTGAACAAAAGTTTTTTACCCCCTAGGCAAGTGGTTTACCTCACAAAAAACATACATGTGCTACTTTAAGAACGGACTTCCTGTTTTTTTTTCTATATATCCCCACAATTTCGGAATGTCAAATAAAAAATTTACGCATTATAAAAATGTTCCTGTATTCGAACAAAGTTCATGAATTTTAAAATGTTGATTTTTTAAAAAAAAATCATGTATTAAAAAATGATCCCTAATATAAAAACTGTTCATGGATTTGAAATATATTCTTGAATTTGAAATATGTTTGAGTATTTGTAAAAGCTCATGAATTTGAAATTTGTTCGTGTATTTCAGAACAATGTTTTGGAATTTGAAAATTGTTCACATTTTTAGAAGTGTCCACATTTTCTCATTAATTTGAAAAGATGTGCATGTATTTGAAAAATGCTCATGAATTTAAAATAATGTTCACTGATTTGGAAAATGTGTGCATATTTGGAAAATTTAAAGATTTTTTAATCCTGAATATTATTTGAAAATTGAATGTTCTGAATTTTACGAATATTAGGAATAAAAAATAAAAAATAAAAAATATTAAAACTAAAAAATAGCAAATGAAAAACAAAAAGTAAAAAGTAAAAATAAACGAAGAAGAAAAAAGAAAAATAAGCCTTCTGGAACCTTTCGAAATCTGGACGGAAGGTTCCAGAAGTTTCACAAAATCTCCACTAAATGGGCGGGCCTTCTCCACATGTGATGTAGGCGAGTGCTACAAGCGATACATATCTCACTGGCACGGGGTGTCGACCGGACGCACACTACGAGCGAGGTGAGGTGAGCGCTCTGGGGTTGGCCGGTCCATTTTACCGTACGTGCACGTTCTCAACCAGTCTAGGGAACCATCTAGAAGGTTCCCGGACTGCTTTTTCTTTAACAGTTGTTTTCCCGTTTTACATTTTCGTTTTTTCTACTTATTTTCATTTTACTTTAATATTTTTTTAATGTCCACACTTTTTAGAAAATCATGATTTCATAAAAGAAGTTCACAAAAAAAAATAAACGCAAATTTGTCAAATATTCATGCTTTCAAATTTGTATGGAGTTTCAAAACCTGTTTGCATTTTTCAAAAAATTGTTTGTGTTTTCCAAATTTTTGGGGAAATTTCAAAATCTTTCAGGATTTCAAAGTTTCTTCACATTGTTCAGAAATTGTCCATGTTTTCAAAATATGTTAGAAATTTAAAAAAAAACTCAAAATCACAAAAAAAAATGTTCACATCTTTCAAAGAATGTTTTGGAATTTCAGAATTATTTGTGCTTTCAACAAATATTCAGTACTTCAGAAAAATCACAATTTTCAAGAAGTATTTCGAAAAACTTTCAAATCTCGACGTTGCAGTGTGTTCTTTAATATTTCCCACTTTTAGTCAATCATAAATAGACATTAGTTCTAGTGGCTAGTAGCATTCATTCCATAGTGCGAGGTCTTGAGTTTGAGTCTTTGCAACTCTTCTTTTTAGGGATGTTTATGTCGCACTACAGAAAACTAATTGCTTCGGCCAATGGACTAGCCCAGTCGCGTGGAACCCTTTGCTTCTTTTAGGGATGTTTATGTCGCACTACAAAACACTAATTGCTTCGACCAATGGGCTAGCCCAGTCGCGTGGAACCCTTTGCGTCACACTCTTAAATCCGTCATATATGATGTCCCTTTTATTTATCATGCGGGGTGCAGCCTATAACGATTTGTGATTGCATGCTTCATCTCCCTTTGTCTCCTCTTTTGCTGATCACCTTTGTGCAACACAACAACAACAACAACAACAACAACAAACACTACTCGTCGACGATGGCATGTGCAACTCAATGCGATTTCCTGCCATTCAACGCAGATTATTGTGAGCAAGAGCTTGAATTGTTGATTGCCAGCAAATCCCTCTTTAATTTGCAATAGTTAGGACAAATCCCCTTTTATGTAGTCCTTTAGTTCATCCATGGAGTATTAATTTCCCATTAAAACACAAAAAGCCTTGTTTACCTAGGGCCAAACTAACTGCGTGTATGATTATATGTCATGTGCAAAACAAAGGCATATAATTGTATCTTGCATCGAGACCCCTCAGATGTCAGGACCGAGCCCCCCTCCCTCCTCTACTGACCTTTTTGTTGTTGAGTCGTCGATTCCCCTGCCCTCCTCTACCATGATGGAAGAAGGTGGGGGAGCACAGTGAATTCTATCGTCTAGGTTTATTTGGTCTAGATCGAATGTCTATGTTTTGTGTCTGTTATGGTGCCACTTCAGTGATGGTGACAGTGGTTGTGCTAGGACCAATGTTTTTGTTATGGCTCCAACCACATCTTGACATTGATCTGAGCAGCGTTGAGGGGCTAGTGAGCTTTCTGGTTTTGCTAATCCCCAGACTAGGTTTTTGGTTGTCAATGATGTGCATAAGAGCGGCTTCAATGGCAAGATGGCTATGTCGTGGCGGACTCATGCCCTCACAGTGGTGTGATGTCTTCAGCTTCACAACTACTACCATGTATAGGGGTCTTGGTTGGTGACATCTATCCTTCGTCTTGAACTTTTTGGCGTGAAAACGTTGAACTACTTTTATTTTGGTAGGCATATAGTTCCCTTTAAGGAAACCACAGGCAACACGTCGAAGGGATTTGGCCGACCTCCTCCCACCACACGAGAAACTATGACCCAAGATGTAGTATGCACGACATGGGAACACGTGAACACACTTCCCCTTTACAACTTCCCCATTAGTATTCGCAATGAGGTCGTGGGCGAATTACCCAAGTTTCTTGTGACTATCGTTGCTTTGCGGTTATCAAATAGTTGTAATTTTCTAAGGGTTGTCGATTCAAACTTCAAAATAAAAAAAAGTCAAGCAAGCCAAAACAAAGTACCAAGAATCATGGACATAACAAAGAAGTTGTTATCTACGACCCTTTTCTTCCTTTTCTTGCCACAAATTCAGATACATGGTTGCCAAACAAGTTCTATCCGAAATAGGTTTGAGCCCAAAGTCAATTAGAAATCTATTTTGAATGTCTGCAAAAGCATATGTATTACCCATTAAGGAATGATACAAATACGAAAATGATACCACCATGAACAATGGTGTAACGAAAAAGGATAAGGAACTAAAGTTCCATCACT
>NC_041385.1:691852383-691859086 GCF_002162155.2 Triticum dicoccoides | reverse complement strand
CCCCACACTAGCACTCATGTGACGACAACCGCAACGTTGGACCCTTTGATCCGCACAAAGACAAGGCCATAGTCTCGAGACATTGAAAATAATAGTCCATTGTGAGGTGCGGGTCTGCGAATACAAATGAAGAAATATCGGCGTCAGCACAAGCTTGTTGTGATACAGATCCAGCATTAACGCACCACGCGGACATGAAGGAGGACGACCATACACCACCAACAGTTCACGAACAACTTTGTTCTTAGACGCGTCGCCACATAGTCGATGACGCCATAAAACACACCACTTGAGCGTGAGCTTGCCACCGGTGCAGAAACCACCGGGTCAAGGGAGTGAAAATAGGCGGTGACGCAAGTTGTACACATGTGTTCAGTTTCGTGACGAATAGGTGGCCGTGATAATGCCAGTAAAAAGACAAAAAAAATGTGTAGAAAAAAACCGAATGTAACGTATGTCGGACTGTAATTCCTACTTCACGAATACCAAGGGCACCCATCCCACCACGAAAATGAACACGGGTGTACAACGGGCACTCAGGTTTCATATCCCAAAATTTCAGATTTTTTTCAAAATTCCTGATATTTTTATATAGGGGTGTGTAGCACCTGAGAGCTGCAATGCATTTTCCGAGTTAGAAAGTACTATAATAAGGGTACGTAGATTCGACGAGTAAAATGCATCATTGCTCCTTAAACTTGCTGGCTAGGTCCAAAACAGTCCTCGAACTTAGAAAGTGTGCCAATACAGTCCCAGTACTTGCTAATACGGTGTCAATATGGTCCTCAAACTTGTTGCGCAGGTCCTGGCATACGGTCGTGTATACAGCAGCGTATCAGGCGTGCTGCATGAGTGCAGGGTCCACTTGTCACCACGGGAAATAAATAGGTAAAAATAAAAATGAGCTCTCCAAAGTTCGAACAAGAGAGCTCCGGCTGGCTGTAACGTACGTGCCTTCTAACCATCACAAATGATGCAGGTCCGTACAAAATTAGAGGCCAACATTTACATATAACCTTTCTCAATGCAGGCTGGTGCCAAATTAGAGGCCCATATGTATAGAAGGTATGGAGCATATCCATGCAAACGACAGTACAGTAAGACCATCTACATGCGGAACTCTCAAACCCACCGCATACGTTCGGGCAGGCCGCCTGTCTGTTCATGATTTTTTTATCCAGGGCCCTTAAACGCCCGGGCTGACCGGCACTCTCCATATCCAGCCCAAATAGGGGGCGGATATGGGGTTGCCCGGGCACGCCCGCTACGTCGGACCCGGCCCATGCTGGCCCATCCGACCCACATAAATTCCTTCCCATCTGCTTGGTGGACCAAACCCTAGCCACTTCACTCCCCTCCCCTTCAATCCCCTCCGTCATCCAAGCTCATCTTCGGCTCCTTTCGGCCGTCACTGGCATGGCGGGCAGCGGATCCGAATCTTTCAGCTCCAGATCTGTCAACCCCAAGCTCATCTCACATGTCCCCGAGGAGGAGATGGACATCCGGCTTGCACTCCGCCGCGCCTGGGAGGAGGCCCGTACACGGCTGCGCTCGGACTACATCCGTCGGGAATCCATTGCGTCCGCCCAAATGATGCATGGATCCGGCGCTAGGCCAACAGTAGCTGCTTCCCTGGAGGCCGTGCGGTCCGTCTGTCGTCCAAACGCTGCATTCTCCGGCGCCCCGTATGGGGCATCAGTCCGGGCGACGCAACCGCATCATGGTGGACGTCGGTGGCTCGTCCCCCTACGGATCCGTCATTGATCTGACGTCTATTGGGATCGTTCGGGTTCCGAGCTCCGATAAGGAAGAGTAGGGCATGGGAGATGGTGACGCCTCGAGTCCCGTAAGTCGGCTCGTGTCCCATGCCCTATCCTACCTTGCCTGCGACCGGACCAACACTCTGAGGAGCGCAGCCGGCCGCCGGACATGGCTAGCACGGAGCCGGACGAGCGGGCAGCGCAACCGGACGAGCTCCTCCTAGATTAGGTTTCACGTTGCATGTAGTAATATGGATTTGAGGTTTGTAATGTGAGGTATCCGGATGTGGATGCATTTTTTGAGGCGTGACCAGTCACTGTCTGCAGACGTACCCGGGCGCGTCCGCGGGCATTTGTGGGGTCGGATTTGTCAAGTCCAGTTGTAGATGCTCTAATGTAGTTGTAGTGTCTGCACATTATTCAAAACCCAAACATGCTGATTGATCTGGACATATGTGTGATGCATACGTGCTACTAATCTACTTGATACATACATATTTAAAGAAATTTAAGAGAAGAATTTCGGGATGGAGGGAATAGATTATAAAGACTAATATGTGTCTTGATACATACATATTTAAAGAAATCTAAGACAAGAATTTCGGGACGGCGGCGGCTCCCTGAAGATGGAATAAAGGTCTCCCCGCATATCCTCCGTTCCGGCGGTGCGTCTAGCATCGTTGGTGGGCGTGTGGAGGTGTGTCTCCGGCAGATCAATCTTTGGTGGATTTGCTTGGATCTCATCGTTGTTCGTCTACGTTCGTGTGTCTTCGGTTTGGATCCTTCCGATCTACGTTATTTTTCATCGGCGACGGTTGCTGTTCTGGGGTGCTGGTCCTATGGGGCCTTAGCACGATGACTTTCTGACTGTCTACTACAACAAGTTGTGCCCGGCTCCGACGATGGAGGGGCGATGACGGCGGCGCGCCTTCGGCTTGCTTCGGTGCTTGTAGTCGTCGCTAGGTGGTCTACGAATCTGGATGTAATTTTTATTTCTTGTATTCGTTGTACTGCCATGATTGAAGATGAATAGATTGAAAGTTTTTTCGAAAAAAAATAAAAAATAAAGACTGCACCCCTATTTGAACAGGACCTAGGGCAGTATGTGTTAGTTCGACCGTGCGCAGCCGCTTTTGGCCCCACAACCGCTAGGTCGCAGGTTTGATTCTCCCTCCCACGTTTAACATTTTATTTTTGAATTTTTTTTACAGGTGGGCCCACGTAAAACCCTGACGTGGCACGTCTATTACGCTGTTGTATACGCGAATCGTATGCGTGACCGTATGCCAGGACCGGTGCAACGAGTTTGAGGACCATATTGACACCGTATTAGCAAGTACTGGGACTGTATTGGCACACTTTCTAAGTTCGAGGACTGTTTTGGACCTAGCCAGCAAGTTTAAGGAGCAATGATGCATTTTACTCTAGATTCGACCCATCACCTGCCTGCCAGACCAAGATCCAAGGTAGGTGTAGATTCGATCTAAGAGGGTGGGAGGAGAGGAGAGGAGAGGAGAGAGGCGGCTGGTTTTGACCCGCCCCGGGACGTCGCCAGCAATTCCGCGAGGCGAACCGCGGCAGCCGACCAAACACGGAGGCGATCGATTCGGGCAGCAGGGGGCGAACCCCGAGCCATCGCCACCAGCACGGCTGCGTCCTCCGAGACATGAATGCGGGGGGCCGCGAATTTCAACTCTGCATCGACCCACCCATCCGCCCCAATGGCGACCAACCCACTATTTTAAGGAGGAGCGAAAATGTCATCAACTTCAACTTGCATCTGTAGCTGTAAACTGACTCTCATATGTACAGTTGAGCTCGACGGGTGCCGTTGCAGCTACTCCGTCCACCACAATCCATCTACTTTTCGCCTACATTTTTCATGAAACCATGATTCGTTGCGGCCAAGGGGGAGAAGAAGAAGCTTCGCTTCGCAAGCTTCGCCGCCTTTCTCTTCTCAAGTCGGGGTCCGGTTTGCGCGACAAAGTACGGTTCCGGGTTCAGGCATGCCCCTAAACCTGCAGAGAGAGTGCATGAGCGCTCTGCTGAAAATAGATTGCAAGTAATGGATAATGCAACTCAACAGAGAGAGAATGACAGTAGGATGGCAGTAGAACAGTTTCAGTAACTCCAGGTTCAGGTGGGGATGGGAGCAATACCTGTCTTCGCCTCCGGTGTTGAAAGGCATAGCAGAAGCGCGCTATGACGTAACACGGAAGGAAGAATCCCACGAACTGAAGAATTGCCTGAAATGAAGGAAATGTTCAGTTAGTTTAAGTAATGTGAAACCATAATGCCAAGACCGCGTAAAGGTGAATATTGAGATAGCAAAGTAGGTCATATGGACTCACGCTGAACAGAACCGTCGCATCTTGTAGCATGCTAACATCTCGCACGATCACGGTTACATGGCGCACGAGCAGAAGGAACATCAACTGCAGCAAAAATCAACATCATTATCCACTCAGAACTGTAACAAAGATAGGCTTACTGAGAAAAAGGGTTTTGTAACATACAATTAGAGCAATAGACCGGCAGCATGTGGCGCCACTCGAATTTGAGGTCATGCAGTCATCAAATTCAGCGTTCAGCAGCTGCTGCTCCGCGATGGCGATCGCCAGGAAATGGGAATCATGGGGATCGATTCGTCCAACCCAGCTTTGCCTGGTTACAAACAAACAGCCATTACTTCAGAACATGCACGGCAGCATTCTTCAGTTGACAGAACATAAATGATTTCCACAATTTCACAAGACTATGAAACATGGCTTCAGTAAGTACCTAAGATCCATGCCCATTTCATCTGAACAGCACTTGGTTGGAGGGAGAACATAGTTTGGAGAGTAAACCTGTAGCAAAAACAAACATAAGCGGACTCTGAAAGACTCTGCTGACAAATAGTACAGAACATGGTGAAAACCATTAACATTTTATTTTTCCTCTGCCATGCAGTTGGCCCGAATTGGACTGCCCATAATTCATAAACTGAACTACAGCGCTACCTACATCAGGCACCAAGGTTCTTTAACAACAATGAGAAACAATTAATTAACATGCACCTAGAATTTAGAAATGCAATGCAATATCAGTATAGTACATTACTCTACAGTGGTAGTCTTTCTGGTAACGGGAAAACCAGAAATACCCACCTGGTTGCAGATTTCACATGTGATGTTCCCCTTCTTGTCGCACCACCTCTGTATGCACTTCCTGTGCGCGAACTGCATCCAACCAACGCCGGTTGACCAGCACCACACGGTTAGCATTTTTGTTTGTTCATATCATAAGATAATCTCAGGTCACATGTCACTTTGTTCAGGAGATAATCAATCCCAGGTCACATGTGAGACGGCTTGAAGGAAAAACAGCCAATTATCTGACAACTGGAAAGATGAGGCAATGATTTGGATGGATAAACATGGACCGGTCACTGCTAATTCGACTGTTTGCTCGTGTCTGCAGAAAGGAACAACCCGAGACCGCACTGTTTTGTTTTGGACTCTGTAATAACAGAGTATGTTTCCTTGCGCATTAAGAACAATCATTTGGCAATCTGAACAGAGCTTTGGCTGCTCCTAATCATCACACTAAGCTCCAGTCTAGAGAAAGATTCCAACAACAGAAAATACTGCCCCAAAAAGATGAAGCAAAAATATTACGTACAATAGCATTACCAAGCAGCAGGGCAAATTTCAGCAAAAAGAACGACAAGAAAGGAAACAGAGGACTGCAAGTGCAGAGCACAGACCACTGCTGCCCGAAGAAAAACATCAGAGAACGGATGGAACCAAGAATCTAAGATAAAACATCTAGAAATCTGCCCATCACTTTGAAGAACATAACGAATAAACATGAGATTTCCACTTGGCCTCCACAGGCCGCTACACTGACGCGCCACAGCTCCTTGACAATCAAGAACAGAAGCGTCCTCCCAGAGAGATTGGGGAAGAAAGAGACGGAGAGGGAGAAAGACAGAGAGGGGGTCACCTTGAGCGTGCCAGTGCAGGCGCAGGGGGAGTCCATGGCGGCCTCCTCCCCCTCCTCCTGGCATATCCGGCACTCTATCGCGCCCTTGCCGTCCACCCCGACCACCACCTCCACCTGCCCTTCGCCGCCGGCAACCTTCTCCACGCGCGCCATCCCTCTCTCCCCCTCTCCCTCGCTCGCTGAGCAGCTCGCTCGCGTCCCTGGAGCAGAGCAGAGCAGAGCAGGTGAGGAATGAGCCAAAAGGCGGGGCCTTTTTCTAAGCTCCGTCCCAGGACAACAACTCCAAGGAACAAGAGAGAGAGAGAGGGAGAGGGGGGACGGGAGAAGAATACCAAGCGAGGAGTATACTACTCCCACTTCTCTCTCTCCTCCGCTGCTAGCGTAGGAGTATTCTAGCGCTCATATTTTTGTGGGGATTTTACTCCTCCTCCTCCTACTGCTGCTTAGGTTGCGGTTTGTTCGCTTGTGGCGTCGAATGATGAGCGAGTGATTGGGTTCTTGGTCGTGGGGTTAGTGAACACCGGGTAACTCCCACTGGGGCGGGGCGGGCCGGCTAGTGGGAGATGAGGCGATATTGACGCTCGTGCGTGTCTTTCCGTTACCCTGACTGCTCCGTTGCCCCCTCTTTCACCCACATTTTGCCATTCGACGTGTTATTGTGGAGTTTATGCGTCCAGGACATATCAACCATGAAAATGGCATTATTTATTTTTCACGTTTGTGATTCATTAGTTGCCTGAAATTTTATATCAGGTCGGTCGACTCCTCGGAGGATTGAGGCAATGCACAAGACGGAAGGCGGCGGCGAGCTCGAGGGTTGATAGTGCGGGTTATAGAGCCTTTTCGTATTTAATTCCCTATTGGATTAGATGGAGCCATTGTCGGAGGTGGGACGGCGTAACGAGCAACAATGAGGCATGTCGTCGCAACTGGAGGAGAGGAATGGAGGCGAGCTC
>NC_041385.1:691847158-691852183 GCF_002162155.2 Triticum dicoccoides | reverse complement strand
GTTTGTGGAAGAATAACGGTTGGAGGAAGAAGAAGATGATCCAACCATTCGATTTTTATCTAAGGGCTCGGAGCGGCTCCTTGCAAATCGACTGACTCGAATCTTTTTTGAGGTAACCGTGAAATAGGCGGTCATTTTATTTTTTTTCTGTGGAGTGTTGTATGAAGAGGTAGGTTTTAAATTCTTAACCATTGTAACTAGGCTAGAAGAAGTAGGTTCTAAATCGGGCAATCGATTCCATGGAACAGATAGGCGGCACATGAGGCCGAAGACGGAGGCGGGCTCAACGGTTGACAATGCGGGTGGGGGAGCCTTCTGTGTTTAAATCCCGGACGGATTAGATGGAGTCCTCGTCGGAGGCGGGGACGCCGTAAGAATAAGCAATGAGGCATGTCGTCGCAACCGGGGGAGAGGAAGGAAGGTGATCCTGGGGCGAGCGGCTGGAGGATGACATGATGCCTGGGAGAGAGAAGGTGTGCGCTATGGTACGATCAAGAATAGCAGTTGGAGGAAGAAGAAGATAATCCAACCATTCGATTTTTATCTAACGGCTCAAAGCGGTTCCTTGCAGATGGACTAACTCAAATTGGTTTTTGAGGCAATTGTTAAATAGGCAGTCCCTTTATTTATTTTTTCTCATGTAGTGTTGTAGGAAGAGGTAGGTTTCAAATCCTTAACCATGGTAACTAGGTTGGAAGAAACATGTTACAAATCGGGTCAGTCGATTCTATGGAACAAAGAGGCGAGGCGGACGCTAAAGACAGAGGTGGGTGGTGAGGGAGCTTTCTTTTATTTAAATTCCCGGTTGGATTAGACGGAGCCCTCGCTAGAGGCGGGGACGACATAAAGAGAAACAGGGAGGCATGTCATTGCAACCGGAGGAGAGGAAGGGAGGCGACCCCAAGACGAACGACCATAGGAGGCGAGGTTCGGGGTTGGACAGAGAACCGTGTGCACTATGGTTTGAGGAAGAATAACGGTTGGAGGAGGAAGATGATAATCTAACCATTCAAATTTTAACTAACGCCTCAAAGCGGTCCCTTGCAAATGGACTAACTCGAATTGGTTTTTGAGGTAACTGTCAAATAGGCGGTCCCTTTATTATTTTTTCTCGTCGAGTGTTGTAGGAAGAGGTAGGTTTTAAATCCTTAACTATGGTAACTACGATGGAAGAAGTAGGTTATAAATCGGGCCAGTCCATTGTGTGGAACAAAGAGGCGAGGTGTGAGGCTAAAGACAGAGGTGGGTGGTGAGTGGGCTTTTCTGTATTTAAATTCCCGGTCGGATTAGACGGAGCCCTTGCTAGAGGTTGGGACAACGTAACGAGAAACAGGGAGGCGTGTCATCGCAGCCAGACGGGAGGAAGGGAGGCGACCCCAAGGCGAACGACTAGAGGAGGAGAGGTTCGGGGTTGGAGAGTGAACCGTGTGCTCTACGGTTTGAGGAAGAATAACAGTTGGAGGAGGAATATGATAATCTAACCATTCAAATTTTAACTAACGGCTCAAAGCGGTCCCTTGCAAATGGACTAACTCGAATTGGTTTTTGAGGTAACTGTCAAATAGGCGGTCCCTTTATTATTTTTTCTCATCGAGTGTTGTAGGAAGAGGTAGGTTTTAAATCCTTAACTATGGTAACTACGATGGAAGAAGTAGGTTATAAATCGGGTCAGTCCATTATGTGGAACAAAGAGGCGAGGCGCGAGGCTAAAGACAGAGGTGGGTGGTGAGTGGGCTTTTCTGTATTTAAATTCCCGGTCGGATTAGACGGAGCCCTTGCTAGAGGTGGGGACAACGTAACGAGAAACAGGGAGGCGTGTCATCGCAGCCAGACGGGGGGAAGGGAGGCAACCCCAAGGAACGACTAGAGGAGGAGAGGTTCGGGGTTGGAGAGTGAACCATGTGCACCGCGGTTTGAGGAAGAATAACGGTTGGAGGAAGAAGATAATAATCCAACCATTCATTTTTTATCTAACGGCTCAAAGCGGACTCTTGCAAATCGACTCGCTCGAATCTTTTTTGAGGTAATTATCAATTTGGCATTCCCTTTATTTATTTTCCTTGCGGAGTGTTGTAGGAAAGATAGGTTTTAAATCCTTAACCATGGACCTATGCTAGAAGAAGTAGTTTCTAAATTGGGTCAGCCGATTCTGTAGAACAGAGAGGCAGCACACAAGGCCGAAGATCGAGGTAAGCTTGAAGGTTGACAATGCGCATGGGGGAGCCTCTTTGTGTTTAATTCCCGATCAAATTAGATGGAGTCCTCGTGGAAGGGGGGAGGGCAGCATAACGAGCAAAAGTGAGTCGTATTGTCGCATCCAGAGGAGAGGAAGGGAGTCGAGCCTGAGGTAAACAGCTGGAGTATGATACGATCGACTGGGAAAGAGAAGGTGTGTCTTGCGGTTTGAGGAAGAAGAAGATAATCCAACAATTCATTTTTTATCTAAGGACTCAGAGTGGTCCCTTGCAAACCGAGTGCTCAAATATTTTTTGAGGTAACTATCAAATAGGTGGTTCCTTTTATTTATTATTCCTCGTGGAGTGTTGTAGCAATAGGTAGGTTTTAAATCCTTCACCATGGTAACTACACTGGAAGAACTAGGTTCTAAATCGGGTCAGAGTGGCGGCGCACGAGGCCAAAGCGTAGGCGGGCTTGGGGGTTGAAAATGCTGGTGGGGGGAGCCTTTTTGCATTTATTTCCCGGTCGGATTAGATGGATCCCTCTCCATAGGCGAGGACGTCGTAACAAGCAACAGTGAGGCGTGTCGTCGCAACCAGACAAGAGGAAGGGAGGCTAGCCCGAGGTGAACCACTGGAAGATCAGATATTCGGGATGGGTGAGAGAATGTGATCGTTGCGAACCACAGTTTGAGGAATAATAATAGTTGGAGAAAGACGAAAATAATCAAATCATTCAATTGTTAAGCGGGCAAACACATTTCACAAGATAATCTCCCCCTCCCAACTACCCCTCACGGGCCACCTCTTCTCGCCTCTGTTGCCCAACGTCGCCGTGATAGCCATCGCCAGTCCCAATTCCAATGGGAATGGAACCACATGCCCCCTCTGCAACCCTGCTGGCCACTCCCGTTGACGCTACATCATCGGGGTCGACCCACGCGTCATCCATGGGCCAAGGAAGTGGATCATGACAAAGGTCATGGTGGAGATGGCCACAACATCATTAAAGGCACGTGGCAAGGCCATGTCAGCCTCGAAGACGATCGTCCACCCTACACTTACTTCCATCGATGGTAATCGCGCGAGGAATTCTACGATAGCCATAAGGCCCTCAAAGAGGCGAAAGCAAAGAAAACAAAGAAGGCGTCTAGGCCGACGCCTTATCCCCATCCAGTGCCTCACAACCCTTATCCGACCATCCCATAACTTCCTCCTCCCACATGTTCGGTCTTTGTAGCGGAGGCCGAGGTCCATGGTCACCAAGTGTTTGCCGATAATCTCGAGATGTTAAGAAAATGTTTTTTTGCTATGAATATTGATGATGGTTTGTGGCTACGATCTTGTGACATGCTTGTTGTTGACGATTGTATTTTGGAGGATCATGATGTTGCGACAAAGAGGAGCTTTGTGCTATGACCAAGAATAAGAAAGTTTTGGCGGCCGAATGCACAAAAAAGAAGGGGGTGAGGTGTAATGAGCTCAAGTTACTCAAGGATGAGAAGTGGACAACAAAGTTGATGACCCGAGCGAGGAAGGCGGAAGCGGAGGAGCATAGGATTACACTCAAGGAGGAGTGGCTTGCAAAAGAGAACAATGTCGAAGAATGTGATATCATGTCACGGACCCGATCACCATAGATATCATGGCGAGGAAGTATTGGGAAATCAGTCGCGCGGAGATCTTGGCGCAATCGAAGGTCGGACATGGTGGCGGTGGGCCGACGACAATGGTGGCGATGGTGGCGACCATGGTGGTGATGAGCACGAAATTGCTTGAGTTCGTGCAATGAGTTTGATAGGGCTTGATCCATGACATGAAGACATTCGATGTTGTGTTTTTGGGATCAAACTTGATCGATTTGGTGGCTTTTGGATGAAGTATACATGTTTTAATCTGGATTGTTTGATTGGAAAACTATATATGTGTTTGTATGTTCACTTGTTGCATATTATCAATTTGCATCACTCAAATGACTAATGAAATATAGTGCAATTGCTTGAATGTTGGTGACAGATGATAAAAAAACTAGTCAAATATTTTCTTAGGAGTTAAATACAAAACTAGATCGGTAGGGGGAGGAACCCTTGCGACTTTTTAATTGAGAGGAAAATGTGAGATGCACGTCAGAATTTAGATTTGAACCCGCCCTGGCCGAGAGGGGCCACTACTCTCTGGTCACTGGGCTATGAGCCCATCCATGAGTTAAGAATAGGGGTCTGAGTTGGGAAATGTAGCATGCAATTTCAAAAAAAATCCTACGCTCAAGCAAGATCTATCTAGGATATGCATAGCAACGAGAGGGGGAGAGTGTGTCCACGTACCCTCGTAGAACAAAAGAGGAGGTGTTAACTTCCGCGGTTGATGTAGTCGAACGTATACTCGAATCAACCGATCAAGTACCGAACGTATGACACCTCCGAGTTCTGCACACGTTCAGCTTGATGACGTCCCTCAAACTCTTGATCCAGCAGAGTGTCGATGGAGTCGATAAGTTCCGTCAGCACGACAACATGATGATGGTGTTGGTGATGTGATCCGCGCAGGGCTTCACCTAAGCACTACGATGATACTATCGGAGGAGTAAATGGTGGAAGGGGGCACCGCACACTACTAAAACAATTGTTCTGTATTTGGGGTGCCCCCCGCCCCCGTATATGAAGGAGGAGAGGAAGAGGCCGACCACCAAGGGGGCGCGCCAAGGGGGGGGGGAGTCCTACAAGGACTTCACTCCTAGTAGGATTTGGACCCCCCCTTTTACTTCTCAAGGAGGTGGAAAGAGGGAAGGAGAGGAAGAGGGGGAAAGGAAAGGGGGGTCGCGCCCCCTTCCCCTTGTCCAATTTGGACA
>NC_041385.1:691800333-691846705 GCF_002162155.2 Triticum dicoccoides | reverse complement strand
GGGGGGGAGGGGTTTCGGTAACCTCCTCGTACTCCAAAAATCATCCGAAACTTCCCGAAACCATTCCGGTGTCCGAATGTAACCTTCCAATATATCAATCTTCATCTCTCGACCATTTCAAGACTCCTCGTTATGTCTGTGATATCATCCGGGACTCCGAACAACCTTCGGTCACCAAAACACATAACTCATATAATACCAATCATCATCAAATGTTAAGCATGCAGACCCTACGGGTTTGAGAACTATGTAGACATGACCGAGACACCTCTCCGGTCAATAACAAATAGCGGAACCTGGATGCTCATATTGGTTCCCACTGTTGGGGAACATAGTAATTCAAAAAAATTCCTACAATCACGCAAGATCTATCTAGGAGATGCATAGCAACGAGACGGGAGAGTGTGTCCACGTACCCTCGTAGACCGAAAGCAGAAGCGTTTAGTAACGCGGTTGATGTAGTCGAACATCTTCATGATCCAACCGATCCAAGTACCGAACGTACGACACCTCCTTGTTCTGCACACGTTCAGCGCGATGACGTCCCTTGAGCTCTTGATCCACTTGAGGGGGAGAGTTTCATCGGCACGACGGTGTGGCGACGGTGATGATGAAGTTACCGAGGCAAGGCTTCGCCTAAGCACTACGACGATATGACCGAGGTGTTAAACTGTGGAGGGGGGCACCGCACACGGCTAAGAGATTGTCTGTTGTGACTTGGGGTGCCCCTTGCCCCCGTATATAAAGGAGGGAGGGAGGAGGCCGGCGGCCAGGAGGGGTGTGTGCCATAGGGGGAGTACAACTAGGATTCCCAATCCTAGTTGGAGTCCCTTTCCTTTTCCAAGAGGGGGAAAGAGGGAAGGAGGAGGAGAGGGAGAAGGAAAGAGGGGGCGCCACCCCCTCCCTTGTCCAATTCGAACTTGCCATGGGGGGCACCCTTGCGTCCCTCCTCTCCTTTCCACTAAGGCCCATGAAGGCCCACTACTTCCCCCCGGGGGTTCCGGTAACCTCCCGGTACTCTGAAAAATGTCCGAACTCTTCCGACACCTTTTTGGTGTCCAAAAAATAGCCTTCCAATATATCAATCTTTATGTCTCGACCATTTCGAGACTCCTCGTCATGTCGATGATCTCATCTGGGACTCCGAACAAACTTCGGTCATGAAATCACATAACTCATATTACAAATCGTCATCGGACGTTAAGCATGCGGACCCTATGGGTTCGAGAACTATGTAGACATGATCGAGACACATACACGATCAATAACCAATAGCGGAACCTGGATGCTCATATTGGTTCCTACATATTCTACAGAGATCTTTATCGGTCAAACCGCACAACAACATACGTTGTTCCCTTTGTCATCGGTATGTTACTTGCCCGAGATTCGATCGTCGATATCATCATACCTAGTTCAATCTCGTTACTGGAAAGTATCTTTACTCGTTCCGTGATGCTTCATCCCGTAACTAACTCAATATTCACATTGCTTGCAAGGCTTATAGTGAGGAACATTACCGAGAGGGCCCAGAGATACCTCTCCGATATACGGAGTGAAAAATCCTAATCTCGATCTATGCCAACCCAACAAACACCTTCGGAGACACCTATAGAGCATCTTTATAATCACCCAATTATGTTGTGACGTTTGATAGCACACAAGGTGTTCCTCCGGTATTCGAGAGTTGCATAATCTCATAGTCAGAGGAACATGTATAAGTCATGAAGAAAGCAGTAGCAATAAAACTGTAATGATCATAATGCTAAGCTAACGAATGGGTCTTGTCCATCACATCATTCTCCTAATGATGTGATCCCATTCATCAAATGACAACACATGCCTATGGTTAGGAAACATAACCATCTTTGATTAACGAGCTAGTCAAGTAGAGGCATACTAGGGACACTTTGTTTTGTCTATGTATTCACACATGTACTAAGTTTCTGGTTAATACAGTTCTAGCATGAATAATAAACATTTATCATGATATAAGGAAATATAAATAACAACTTTATTATTGCCTCTAGGGCATATTTCCTTCAGTCTCCCACTTGCACTAGAGTCAATAATCTAAATTACAAAGTAATGATTCTAACACCCATGGAGTCTTGGCACTGATCATGTTTTGCTCATGGAAGAGGCTTAGTCAACGGGTCTGAGATATTCAGATCCGTATGTATTTTGCAAATCTTTATGTCTCCCTCCACGACTTGATGGCGGATGGAATTGAAGCGTCTCTTGGTGTGTTTGGTTCTCTTGTGAAATCTGGATTCCTTTGCAAAGGCAATTGCACCAATATTGTCACAAAAGATTTTCATTGGACCTGATGCACTAGGTATTACACTTAGATAGGATATGAACTCCTTCATCCAGACTCCTTCATTTGCTACTTCCGAAGCAGCTATGTACTCCGCTTCACTTGTAGATCCCGCCACGACGCTCTGCTTGGAACTGCACCAACTGACAACTCCACCATTCAATATAAATACGTATCCGGATTGCAACTTAGAGTCATCCGGATCAGTGTCAAAGCTTGCATCGACGTAACCATTTACGATGAGCTCTTTGTCACCTCCATAAACGAGAAACATATCCTTAGTCCTTTTCAGGTATTTCAGGATGTTCTTGACCGCTGTCCAGTGCTCCACTCCTAGATTACTTTGGTACCTCCCTGCTATACTTATAGCAAGGCACACATCAGGTCTGGTACACAACATTGCATACATGATAGAACCTGTGGCTAAGGCATAGGGAATGACTTTCATTTTCTCTCTATCTTCTGCATTGGTCGGGCATTGAGTCTGACTCAAGTTCACACCTTGTAACACAGGCAAGAACCCTTTCTTTGACTAATCCATTTTGAACTTCTTCAAAACTTTATCAAGGTATGTGCTATGTGAAGTCCAATTAAGCGTCTTGATCTATCTCTATAGATCTTGATGCCCAATATGTAAGCAGCTTCACCGAGGTCTTTCATTGAAAAATTATTATTCAAGTATCCTTTTATGCTATCTAGAAATTATGTATAATTTCCAATCAACAATATGTCATCCACATATAATATTAGAAATGCTATAGAGCTCCCACTCACTTTCTTGTAAATACATGCTTCTCCAAAAGTCTGTATGAAACCATATGCTTTTATCACACTATCAAAGCGTATATTCCAACTCTGAGAGGCTTGCACTAGTCCATAAATGGATCGTTGGAGCTTGCACACTTTGTTAGCACCCTTTGGATCGAAAAAACCTTTTGGTTGCATCATATACAACTCTTCTTTAAGAAATCCATTAAGGAATGCAGTTTTGACATCCATTTGCCAAATTTCGTAAACATAAAATGCGGCAATTGCTAACATGATTTGGACAGACTTAAGCATCACTACGAGTGAGAAGGTCTCATCGTAGTCAACTCCTTGAACTTGTCGAAAATCTTTCGCAACAAGTCAAGCTTTGTAGACAGTAACATTACCGTCAGCGTCAATCTTCTTCCTGAAGATCCATTTATTTTCTATGGCTTGCCGATCATCGGGCAAGTCCACGAAAGTCCACACTTTGTTCTCATACATGGATCCCATCTCAGATTTCATGGCCTCAAGCCATTTCGTGGAATTTGGGCTCATCATTGCTTCCTCATAGTTTGTAGGTTCATCATGGTCTAGTAACATGACTTCCAGAACATGATTACCGTACCACTATGGTGCGGACCGTGCTCTGGATGACCTACGAGGTTCGGTAGTAACTTGATCTGAAGTTTGATGATCATCATCATTAGCTTCCTCACTAATTGGTGTAGGAATCACTGGAACTAATTTCTGCGATGAACTACTTTCCAATTCGGGAGAAGGTACTATTACCCCATCAAGTTCTACTTTCCTCCACCCACTTCTTTCGAGAGAAACTCCTTCTCTAAAAAGGATCCATTCTTAGCAACGAATATCTTGCCTTTGCATCTGTGATAGAAGGTGTACCCAATAGTTTCTTTTGGTATCCTATGAAGACACACTTCTACGATTTGGGTTCGAGCTTATCAGGTTGAAGCTTTTTCACATAAGCATCGCAGCCCCAAACTTTAAGAAACGACAACTTGGGTTTCTTGCCAAACCATAGTTCATATGGTGTCATCTCAATGGATTTTGATAGTGCCCTATTTAACGTGAATGCAGCTGTCTCTAAAGCATAACCCCAAAACGGTAGCGGTAAATTAGTAAGAAACATCATAGATCGCACCATATCCAATAAAATACGGTTACGACGGTCGGACACACCATTACGCCATGGTGTTCCAGGTGGTGTGAGTTGCGAAACTATTCCATATTGTTTCAAATGAACACCAAACTCGTGACTCAAATATTCTCCTCCACGATCAGATCATAGGAACTTTATTTTCTTGTTACGATGTTTTTCCACTTCACTCTGAAATTCTTTGAACTTTTCAAATGTTTCAGACTTATGTTTCATTAAGTAGATATACCCATATCGGCTCAAATCATCTATGAAGGTCAGAAAATAACGATACCCGCCACGAGCCTCAACACTCATTGGTCCGCATACATCTGTATGTATTATTTCCAATAAGTTAGTAGCTTGTTCCATTGTTCCGAAGAACGGACTTTTAGTCATCTTGCCCATGAGGCATGGTTCACAAGCACCAAGTGATTCATAATCAATTGATTCCAAAAGCCCATCAGCATGGAGTTTCTTCATGCGCTTTACACCAATATGACCTAAACGACAGTGCCACAAATAAGTTGCACTATCATTATCAACTTTGCATATTTTGGCTTCAATACTATGAACATGTGTATCACCACGATAGAGATTCAACAAAAATAGACCACTCAACAAGGGTGCATGACCATAAAAGATATTACTCATATAAATAGAACAACCATTATTCTCCGATTTAAATGAATAACTGTCTCGCATCAAACAAGATCCAGATATAATGTTCATGCTCAACGCTGGCACCAAATAACAATTATTCAGGTCTAAAACTAATCCCGAAGGTAGACGTAGAGGTAGCGTGCCGACAGCGATCAGATCGACCTTGGAACCATTTCCGACGCGCATCATCACCTCGTCCTTAGCCAATCTTCATTTAATTTGTAGCCCCTATTTCGAGGTGCAAATATGAGCAACAGAACCAGTATCAAATACCCAGGCGCTACTACGAGCATTAGTAAGCTATACGTCAATAACATGTATATCAAATATACCTTTAACTTTGCCATCCTTCTTATCCGCCAAATACTTGGGGCAGTTCCGCTTCCAGTGACCAGTCCCTTTGAAGTACAAGCACTCAGTTTCAGGCTTAGGTCCATACTTGGGCTTCTTCCCGGGAGTAGCAACTTGCTTGCTATTATTCTTAAAGTTTCCCTTCTTCCCTTTGCCTTTTTTCTTGAAACTAGTGGTCTTGTTGACCATCAACACTTGATGCTCCTTCTTGATTTCTACCTCCGCAACCTTTAGCATTGCGAAGAGCTCGGGAATCATTTTCATCATCCCTTGCATATTATAGTTCACCATGAAGCCTTTTTAGCTTGGTGGCAGTGATTGAAGAACTCTGTCAATGACACTATCATCAGGAAGATTAACTACCAGCTGAGTCAAGTGGTTATGGTACCCAGAGATTCTGAGTATGTATTCACTGACAGAACTATTCTCCTCCATTTTGCAGCTATAGAAATGTTGGAGACTTCATATCTCTCAACTCGGGTATTTGCTTGAAATATTAACTTCAACTCTTGGAACATCTCATATGCTCCATGACGTTCAAAACGTCTTTGAAGTCCCGATTCTAAGTCGTAAAGCATGACACACTGAACTGTCGAGTAGTCATCAGCTTTGCTCTGCCAGACGTTCATAACATCCGCAATTGCTCCTGCAGCAGGCTTGCACCTAGTGGTGCTTCCAGGACATAATTCTTCTATGCAGCAATGAGGATAATCCTCAAGATACGGACCCAGTCCGTGTAATTGCTACCATCATCTTTCAACTTAGCTTTCTCTAGGAACGCATTAAAATTCAAGGGAACGGTAGCACGGGCCATTGATCTACAACAACATAGACATGCAAAAACTATCAGGACTAAGTTCATGATAAATTAAAGTTCAATTAATCATATTACTTAAGAACTCCCACTTAGATATACATCTCTCTAGTCATCTAAATTATTACGTGATCCAAATCAACTAAACCATGTCCGATCATCACGTGAGATGGAGTAGTTTTCAATGGTGAACATCACTATGTTGATCATATCGAACTATATGATTCACGTTCGACCTTTCGGTCTCAGTGTTCCGAGGCCATATCTACATATGCTAGGCTCGTCAAGTTTAACCCAAGTATTCTGCACGTGCAAAACTGGCTTGCACCCATTGTATGTGAACGTAGAGCTTATCACACCCGATCATCACATGGTGTCTCGGTACGACGAACTGTAGCAACGGTGCATACTTAGGGAGAACACTTATAGCTTGAAATTTAGTAAGGGATATAATGCTACAGCCGTACTAAGCAAAATAAGACGCATAAAAGATAAACATCACATGCAATCAAAATATGTGACATGATATGGCCATCATCATCTTGTGCTCATGATCTCCATCACCGAAGCATCATGATCTCCATCATCACCGGCTTGACACCTTTATCTCCATCGTAGCATCGTTTCCGTCTCACCAAATATTGCTACTACGACTATCGCTCCCGCATAGTGATAAAGTAAAGCAATTACATGGCGGTTGCATTTCATACAATAAAGCGACAACCATATGGCTCCTGCCAGTTGCCGATTACTCTGTTACAAAACGTGATCTATCATACAACAATTTATATCTCATCCTGTCTTGACCATATCACGTCACAACAAGCCCTACAAAAACAAGTTAAACATCCTCTACTTTGTTGTTGCAAGTTTTACGTGGCTGCTACGGGCTTCTAGCAAGAACCGTTCTTACCTACGCATCAAAACCACAACGATTTTTTTATCAAGTGTGTTGTTTTAACCTTCAACAAGGACCGGCCATAGTCAAACTCCATTCAACTAAAGTTGGAGAAACAGACACCCGCCAGCCACCTATGTGCAAAGCACATCGGTAGAGCCAGTCTCATGAACGCGGTCGTGGAATGTCGGTCCGGGCTACTTCATCCAACAATACCGCCGAATCAAAGTAAGACGTTGGTGGTAAGAAGTATGACTATTATCGCCCAAAACTCTTTGTGTTCTACTCATGCATATAACATCTACGCATAGAGTTGGCTCGGATGCCACTGTTGGGGAACATAGTAATTCAAAAAAAATCCTACGATCACGCAAGATCTATCTAGTAGATGCATAACAATGAGACGGGAGAGTGTGTCCACGTACCCTCATAGACCGAAAGCGGAAGCGTTTAGTAACACGGTTGATGTAGTTGAACGTCTTCACGATCCAACCGATCCAAGTACCAAACGTACGACACCTCCGTATTTAGCACATGTTCAGCACGATGACGCCCCTCGAGCTCTTGATCTAGTTGAGGGCGAGGGAGAGTTCCGTCAGCATGACGGCATGGCGATGGTGATGATGAAGTTACCGGTGCAGGGCTTCGCCTAAGCACTATGACGATATGACCGAGGTGTTAAACTGCAGAGGAGGGCACCGCACATGGCTAAGAGATTGTCTGTTGTGCCTTGGAGTGCCCCCTTGCCCCTGTATATAAAGGAGGGAGGGAGGAGGCCGGCGGCCAGGAGGGGCACGCGCCATAGGGGAGTCCAACTAGGATTCCCAATCCTAGTTGGAGTCATCTTCCTTTTCCAAGAGGGGGGGGGGAGGGAAGGAGGAGGAGAGGGAGAATGAAAGAGGGGTGCGCCGCCCCCTCCCTTGTCCAATTTGCCATGGGGGGGGGCTGATACGTCTCCAATGTATCTACTTTTCCAAACACTTTTGCCCTTGTTTTGGACTCTAACTTGCATGATTTGAATGAAACTAACCCGGACTGACACTGTTTTCAGCAGAACTACCATGATGTTGTTTTATGTGTAGAAAAGAAAAATTCTCGGAATGACCTGCAAATCCACGGAGGGACTTTTCAGAATTAATAAGAATTTTTGGCGAAAGAATCAAGGCCAGGGGGCCCAGGGCCTGTCCACGAGACAGGGGGGCGCCCCCCCTAGGGCGCGCCCCCCTATCTTGTGGGCCCCCCGGACCTCCTCCGACCACAACTCCAACTCCATATATACCGTCTCGTGGAGAAAAAAATCAGAGAAAAAGTTTCATCGCGTTTTACGATACGGAGCCGCCGCCAAGCCCTAATCTCTCTCGGGAGGGCTGATCTGGAGTCCGTTCGGGGCTCCGGAGAGGGGGATTCGTCGCTGTCGTCATCATCAACCATCCTCCATCACCAATTTCATGATGCTCACCGCCGTGAGTGAGTAATTCCATCGTAGGCTTGCTGGACGGTGATGGGTTGGATGAGATTTACCATGTAATCAAGTTAGTTTTGTTAGGGTTTGATCCCTAGTATCCACTATGTTCTGAGATTAATGTTGTTATGACTTTGCTATGCTTAATGCTTGTCACAAGGGCCCGAGTGCCATGATTTCAGATCTGAACCTATTATGTTTTCATCAATATATGTGTGTTCTTGATCCTATCTTGCAAGTCTATAGTCACCTATTATGTGTTATGATCCAACAACCCCGAAGTGACAATAATTGGGACACTTCTCGGTGATGACCGTAGTTTGAGGAGTTCATGTATTCACCATGTGTTAATGCTTTGGTCCGGTTATCTATTAAAAGGAGGGCTTAATATCCCTTAGTTTCCACTAGGACCCCGCTGCCACGGGAGTGTAGGACAAAAAATGTCATGCAAGTTCTTTTCCATAAGCACGTGTGACTATTTACGGAATACATGCCTACATTACATTGATGAACTGGAGCTAGTTCTATATCACCCTATGTTATAACTATTGCATGAGGAATCACATCCGGCATAATTATCCATCACTGATCCATTGCCTACGAGCTTTTCATATATCGTTCTTCGCTTATTTACTTTTCCGTTGCCTCGTAGACTGAAAGCGGAAGCGTTAGCACAATGCGGTTGATGTAATCCTACGTCTTCACGATCTGACCAATACAAGTACCGAACGTACGGCACCTCCGAGTTCAGCACACGTTCAGCTCGATGACGTCCCACGAACTCCGATCCAGCAGAGTGTTGAAGGAGAGTTTCGTCAGCACGACGGCGTGATGATGGTGATGATGATGCTACCGGTGCAGGGCTTCGCCTAAGCACCGCTATGATATGATCGAGGTGGGATATGGTGGAGGGGGGCACCGCACACGGCTAAAAGATCAACTGATCAACTTGTGTTTCCATGGAGTGCCCCCCTCCCCCGTATATAAAGGAGTAGAGGAGGGGGAGGGCCGACCCTCTCTTGGGCACGCCATAGGGGAGTCCTACTCCCACCGGGAGTAGGATTCCCCCCTTCCAAGTTGGAGTAGGAGAGGTAGGAAAGAGGAGGGAGAGAAGAAGGAAAGGGGGGCTAGCCCCCTCACCCAATTCGGATTGGGCTTGGGGGCCCCCCTCCTAGGCTTCCTCCTCCTCTATTCTACTAAGGCCCAATAAGGCCCATACACTCCCCGACGAATTCCCGCAACTCTCCGGTACTCCGATAAATACCCGAATCACTCGAAACCATTCTGATGTCCGAATAGTCGTTCAATATATCAATCTTTACGTCTCGACCATTTTTAGAGACTCCTCGTCATGTCCCTGATCTCATTCGGGACTCTGAACTACCTTCGGTACATCAAAACACATAACTCATAATATAAATCGTTACCGAATGTTAAGCATGCGGACCCTATGGGTTCAAGAACTATGTGGACATGACCGAGACACGTCTCTGGTCAATAACAAATAGCGGAACCTGGATGCTCTTATTGGCTCCTACATATTCTACGAAGATCTTTATTGGTCAAACCGCATAACAACATACGTTGTTCCCTTTGTCATCGGTATGTTACTTGCCCGAGATTCGATCATCGGTATCTCAATACCTAGTTCAATCTCGTTACCGACAAGTCTCTTTACTTGTTCCGTAATGCATCATCTCGTAACTAACTCATTAGTCACATTGCTTGCAAGGCTTATAGTGATGTGCATTACGGAGAGGGCCCAGAGATACCTCTCCGAAAATCGGAGTGACAAATCCTAATCTTGATCTATGCCAACTCAACAAGTACCATCAGAGACACCTGTAGAGCACCTTTATAATCACCCAGTTATGCTGTGACGTTTGGGAACACACAAAGTGTTCCTCCGGTATTCGGGAGTTGCATAATCCCATAGTCTAAGGAACTTGTATAAGTCATTAAGAATGCAGTAGCAATGAAACTAACACGATCATAATGCTAAGCTAACGGATGGGTCATGTCCATCACATCATTCTCCTAATGATGTGATCCCCTTCATCAAATGACAACACATGTCTATGGTTAGGAAACATAACCATCTTTGATTGATGAGCTAGTCAAGTAGAGGCATACTAGGGACTATAGGTTTTGTCTATGTATTCACACAGGTACTAAGTTTCTAGTTAATACAATTCTACCATGAATAATAAAAATTTATCATGATATAGGGAAATAAATAATAAATTTATTATTGCCTCTAGGGCATATTTCCTTCAGTCTCCCACTTGCACTAGAGTCAATAATCTAGGTCACATCGCCATGTGATTTAACACCAATAGTTCACATCTGTATGTGATTAACACCCATAGTTCACATCGTCATGTGACCAACACTCAAAGTGTTTACTAGAGTCAGTAATCTAATTCACATCATCATGTGATTAACACCCAAAGAGTACTAAGGTGTGATCATGTTTTGCTCGTGAGAATAGTTTAGTCAACGGGTCTGGCACATTCAGATCCGTATATGTATTTTGCAAATTTCTATGTCTATAATGCTCTGCACGGAGCTACTCTAGCTAACAGCTCCCACTTTCAATATGTATCTAGATCGAGACTTAGAGTCATCCAGATCGGTGTCAAAGTTTGCATCAACGTAACTCTTTACGACGAACTCTTTATCACCTCCATAACCGAGAAACATTTCCTTATTCCACTAAGGATACTTTTGACCGCTGTTCAGTGATCTACTCCTAGATCACTATTGCACCTGTCGTGGAAATATCACATCAGATGTCCTCGTGAAAGGACTTAGTCGTGGAGCCATCGCGACGGGTTAGCTTAAAGAGGTTAAACCGGACAAAGGACACGAGGGTTTTTATACTAGTTCAGCCCCTTCGATGAAGGTAAAGGCCTACATCTAGTTGTGATGGGATTATTGGGGTCTTGATAACCAGGGAGCTAAACAAGCTATGCCTGGCTCTCGAGTTGTTGTTTTTTGTCCATGAACCGCCGCCGGGTCGTCCCCTTATATACACAGGTTGACACCCGGCCAGTTTACAGAGTCCCGAGGCTGACTCATACAAGTGTTCGGCTCGGTCTCTCCTTTCCTTATCTTACAATACAAGTTACATGATTATGGTGGTTTACCACTATGGGCCCTAATCCGCCTTTGGGCTCCTGGCCTCTAAGCTTCATAGTAAAGCGCCATCTTCTGGGTCTTCATGGGCTTCAATATAGTTGAGTGTGAACCGGCCCCTCCTGGGCGGTTTACACTCAGTAGTTATATCCCCAACATTAGGCCCCAGATTGATTTGAACCTGTTCATGTCAATCTTCAATACTTAGCAAAATCCTGTGAACATCTTCGTTCATTTCTCGAAAACCGCCACGATGTCTTCTTTTATAAACTTTGTTAAACCGTCGTGACGTCATCCTATGGACACAGCAACGGATCATCATGACATCATCTCTGTAAAAAATGATTAAAAAGATTCCCTTCATTAAATGGCATCCCGGAAATCAAGGTGACAGTTGCGCCCCTTGCCGCTTTGGACTCCTCGATTCTCGCGCCTATCGCTTATCTTCTGCCCCGTTATAAATAAACCCGAAGGGTCCTTCCATTTTATCCCCTTTCTTCTCGTCTTCCTCCTCGTGACCCGAAGAGCCCGAGCGCCACCGCCGCCATCGACCTTTGAATCTGCACTGACCAAGGCCGCTGCATCACCCTGTTCGTACCAGAAACTCTGCGACACTCCTCCGCCGCCGAGTAGCCCTGGTAAGTTCTCCTTCCTGTAACCCTAGATCTCCATTAGGGCCTTGAGTTCATCTGTGTTCATCACCGTTCATCAGTGCTTCTCTGCCCTTCTCTTCGCCTTTTTACTAAGTTTATATGCACCTGATAGTTTTGATCTGCGGCTAGATCCATAGTGTTAGTTCACCATACCATAGCGTCTTGCTATTCCTGGACAGACTCCATCTGGATCTTCTCTGTTCCTCTTAGCGCCATTGTAGGGCTCAGGAAAGTTTTCTTTATTTAACCGTGGTAGATCCAAAATTTTACTGCCATATTGTGAAACCTGTTTCTGTAAACACTTAGTAGATATTCAGCTCTGCCTCTTTTATTTAAGGGCGGTTTAACCTTCAGTAGTATTCAATCCGCCATATGCCATTAGCCCTCACTTAAACCGCCAGCTTGACTTGAATAGCAATTTTCCGGTTTAACACTGATTAGTACACTTAAACCGTCAATCGTAAACCGGCCTTCATTTTTCCTTTACAGTTTGCTTTCCAAGATGACCAAACAATTCCCTGCTTGCAATTGGGTTCCGTCCCAGATCACGGAGACACAAATCAATGGATACGTTACTAGTGGCGCTTTATCTTCAAAAAGGGTCCTGCATTGGCGAGTCCCGGGCCCTGAGTGCCCTCCTGAGCCTCAAGATGGAGAGGTGATTGTATTTATGCAACACTTGGACCGGGGATTCAGCCCGCCCGGATAAAAAAAATCGAGATGTCCTTGCGAGCCTTCAACTCCATCCACAAGATACTGGACCGAATTTCGTGTCCAATATATGAACCTTTCAAGTGTTCTGTGAAGTTTACCTTCAAGAAGAACCATCTGTGGAGCTTTTTCGGGATTTTTTCCATTTAAACCGCCGCACGGAGTTCTCTGATGGTCCCAACACAGAACTTGGTGGGGTATCAATCCAGAAGAGAAAAGAAGTTGATTTTCCTCATGCAAAACACCACAGCCATCCTAAAGATTGGAACCAAACTTGGTTTTATTGCCAGAATACTGCCCCTGCTGGAGAAAATCCCTTGCCGGGTTACCGCCCTCACCGGCTTAGCAACGGCCACCCGTTACCTCTATGCTTAACTGCCCAAGAACGGAAAACTTATGCGCCTCAACTCGCCAAGCTCCGGGCTCTCATGGCCAACGGTTTGACTGGTATTGATCTCGTCCGCTGCTGGGTTTCTTGGGGTATTTTGCCTTTAAGTCGCCGCCCCGGATTAATGCATGAATATACGGGCAATGTCAAGGATCCTCAACAATATCACGAAATAGTAATGACAGATATTGAAGTTACTGAATCTGTGAAGAAAATGCTTGACGAACTGATCGCCGCATGCAGCCAAATCGGGTTGCCACCTTTTTGCGCCACCAACAAACCACCAGCGGTAAAGTTTAACTTAATGCTCACTGATTCGCCTCCGCTTTAACAATGTGCTAATACTCCTTTGTTTTAATTCCATAGGCCAACAACTCCTTCTGGAAACGGACTAAACCGGCTAGGGCTCCTTGTGCAAAGAGCAAGGTCACCAAGAAAGCTGGCAAGAAGAAAACCACCGAGTCTTCTGATCCGCCAGAAGATATGGATGAATCAGATCCAGAGGTAGAACTTGACTCGCTTGGTTCCTTTTTCATATACCTTATTGACAATAATTATTCCCAGGATGATGCGGCGGCCAGTTGCGCGGACCATGTTGAGGTAATCTCTCTTTCCTCTGATTCAGATCTTGCGCCGGTTCAAAGATTTCACTGTGCAGTTCGGAAAGTAAAATACTCTCACCCTCTTGCTTATTTGGATCCAAAATTTTCTTTGAAGACACAACAAGCTGAAGAGTGTCGCACAACCCGGCACAGTGGCCAGCAAATCACCTCTTCCGGTTTATCGGATACTCCAACCCGGAAACAACGTCCAGAGCTTATTTGTTCTCCCGAAAAACTTTATCCTTTGAAGGGTTTCTTCCGATACCCACTTAATCCGTCTGATACGAATTACCAGGCGTCTTCCAATTCGTCTGGCGGTTCATCAACCACTCAGTTGCCTCGCCTTAAAACTGTCCCTGGGTAAGTATATTATCCTTCATATTTTCCTTCATAGTTCGGTTTACCGTGCTAATATTTGTTTTGATGTCATAGTGCCAAAGCCCGCCTGAGCAAGAAGGCTAAAACCAGTACCCCTATTGGTGAAGTTGAACCGGAGAGGGCTACTGAGGATACCGGTAGAAATACCGATGTTATGGATGATTCCATCCCACAAGGCGAGAACACTGACGCTGATCCGCCGGAAGCTAACCCAGCCACTCATGTTGATCCGTCGAGCCCTCATGCTACTCCTCCAAGCCCGGCTGCTAATCCGCCGAGCCCGGCTGCTAATCCGCCAAGTCCAGCCAGGGGTACCGTCAATCCGCCAAGTCCACCAAGAAATGATGATGATGATGTTGTCATTAATGGTACAGCTCACACCAGTCCTAGTAATCCGGTTGTCTTGGCCAAACATACTGCCAAGGAGGAATTCACTGCTATGGGAAAGGAGAAAGGGAAGACGGATTTATCCAACTTCGTCAACCTTAGCGCCGAGGAACTCCATTCCGGTTTTTTAAACCGCCTTTACACCAGCCGTGACTTTGAAGCCGGTTTGGTGAACCTGATGAAGGAGCGTTATGAGGTACTCGTCATGAATACTTTGAAAATTTACTCTATTCTTTATATCTTTTCCATTGTAGCCCCCAAGGCCGGTTTATCTCTTGAAGATAAACCGAGACTTCGATATAAAGAACACTTCAACAGAGTAGCCCCCAAGGGCCGATTTGTCTTCTTGAAGACAAACCGGGACTGTCTGTCCTTGTTAATTGTCTTTCCTTATGACTGATCAATTGTGCATTAGCCCCCAAGTGCCAAGTTTAATACCTTAATTGAGCCTTGGGACTTGAAAAATAGTCACTTTAAAAAGCAATCCACATTAGCCACCAAGTGCCAAGTGTATAACCTGTTGTGCGCTTGGGACTTTAAGAGATATTAACTGCTGTATCATCTGACTTTGCAGGTTGATATAAAGACCAAAGAGTCCCGAATTGCTGATCTTCAAGAAACCATCAAGTACCAGCAAGAAGAGACCTCTAAAACCAAAGAGGATCTGAAGGGCGCTTTGACTGGCATGGAACAGCTGAAAGAGAGTTTCAATATTGAATGCGCCAATTGGGAAACGGAAAGAGCTGCTTTGTTGAAACAGGCTGAAGACGCCGAAGCAGCTCTTAAACCGATGGAGGAAGAACTGACAGGTCTGAAACATCAAGTGAATTCCATGACACCTGCAATTTTTGGTAAGTATTTTATAATAACTTGCTTCTGCAGTACTATCAACTTCCGCCGGTTTAACATTGAATTCTTAAACTGTCGCAGGCAACCGCATCGCTCATCTTGGAGCGGATATGCGGATGAAATTAAAGGCGGCTTATACGTTGATTGAGCAGTTGTATACTGGTGCACAACGGGTTATCTCTGCTGCTTCATATAACAGACCGGCCCCCACCTTGATCAAGGATACCTTGGCCAGGCTCTCAATGACTCCTGCTCAGATAGAGGAGGTGAAGCGATCGGCTTCTAGGGCAGGCGCTTTACTGGCACTGACTCGGGCTAAAGCATGGATATCTGACTTGGATCCACTTGATATCGCCAAGGGATTTCTGGATGAACAAGCAGACGGATCAGCATTTGACAATGAAGCCCTCAAAGCTCTGACAAAGGAGATGCGTCCGCTATCAAGTCAACTCGCTACAGAGGCTAACCTGACGGTTCATCGGTCTTTTTATGATGAAAGGAATCAGTGGGTTGATACAACTGTGACAGAAGCGCAAAACCTTATCCCGCCAATTCGTAAGCACACTTACGCCCCTGATGTTGACCCGTCCAATCTGATAAGTGAAGAAGCTGTCTTTCAGGCTCTAACCCGGATTGACTGGACCACCCTTGACTTCCAGCCTCTGGGTGGAGAGGAGGAGGTTGAACCGGCGCCTGAAGATCCTTCAACTTCACGTCGTCCTGGCAATGAGTCTTAATCCGGCATTCGTGTTTCTTTGACAAACTTTGTTGTGTAAGAACAATTAGCATTTTGGGCCTCAAAGAGCCTTGTAATAGGCTAGGTAAAACTCTTTGATTTGTTGTGTTGATGCACAACTTTGTTGAACCGCCATGATACATGCTATGTTTGATTATACTTTGATAATGTCATGCGATCCTCAAACCTGCATATAGAGAATTTGTCCTGGCGGTTTACCGCCGGACGGGTCATAATGCCCAAGATAAAGCCTGATTGATAATCAAACCTTAATAAATATGAGATAACTCATACCTGTGATGTGACATCACTTAGTTGGTTTACCAACTTTGATTGTGATAAGGGTGAAAACCCAAATCTTGAATTTGTATAACTCCCACCATATAATGATGGCGTATAATAAGTCATGTCGGGTTACAATGAACACTAGATGATCAAAACTGGTGACATGTAGTCAAAGCCAGGCCGGGTTAACAAACTTCGGTTTGATAATAAGGTTTGTCAACTTGTAGTTGAAAACCAAGCCGGGTTAACAAACACCGGGTTAATATGATGACTGAAAAGCCATACCGGATCAAAGATGCCGGTTCAACATAAAAGTCGTCAAAAGAAAATAAATATTGACAAAGGCAAATAAGACCGTGTAGTCGAGGCTTTTCGAGGGCTGCCAGGCCCAAATTCGAGGCTTTTCGTGGGCTGCCAGGCCGCTGAGTTAAACCATTTGACAAAGCCTTTTAAGATGGGCCTCCAACTAACCAATCATCGTTTTAACTTTGACAAGTTCAGGTTCTCAATGAGAGTAACTGTCAAACGTTCGACGGGTCATGCCAGGATTACCTGGATAGGAGTGGCTTACTTGATGAAGGCAGGTTAACCCGGGGTTTTAGGTAAATATACCAGGCTTCCAAGCCGTGGGTCGATACCCAGCTACAAGGGTCCTTTCAAACTCTTTGTTACTTTACACAAAGAGCCCCCAAGTAACTTGATGAGCTGTGCTCATTGGGTGCCTATGTTTGAGCTGTGCATAGCATCCAGACTCTCTTTGGCCCCTTGGGTGTGAAGCTCCCAAGCTGTATTGTGGCATAATAACCGGTTTAACAGGTAGTACTCCGCTTTGTGAGCTGAAGCCCCCATGTAACTGAAATGATCTTTGAGAAAAAACAGCAGAGGCCCTGCTTATAGCAAGGGTGCTGGTTTATTTTATTGATCATAATATATACATTGTCAAAATATGTACATAAGAGAAGCCTATGGCTCAAGTGTAGTAAGGTCGTAGGAGAGCTATGTTCCACGGCCGCCGGGTCTCCTCCTCAGAGCTGCGTGAGTTGTCTTGAACGTCAATGAGGTAGTATGATCAATTGTGCAGATTCTTCCTGACCACAAAGGGTCCTTCCCAAGGTGGGGATAACTTGTGCATATTGGTCTGATCCTGGATGAGCCGGAGCACCAAGTCGCCTTCTTGAAAGGTTCTTGTCTTAACCTGGCGGCTATGATAACGCCGTAGGTCTTGCTGGTAAATCGCCGAACGAGCCAAAGCCATATCCCGTTTTTCATCTAATAGGTCCAACGCCATCTGGCGTGCTTGCTCATTGTCCGCTTCAACATAATTGGCAACCCGGGGCGAATCATGACGAATATCACTTGGGAGGACCGCCTCTGCCCCGTACACCATGAAGAAAGGTGTGTAACCCGTTGATCTGTTGGGGGTGGTGTTGATGCTCCATAACACAGAAGGCAATTCTTCCACCCGACAACCCGGCGTCCGCTTTAAAGGAACCATGAGCCGGGGTTTGATACCCTTCAAGATTTCTTGATTAGCTCTCTCCGCTTGACCATTGGACTGGGGGTGCGCCACGGATGCTAAGTCAAGCCGGATGTGCTCTCTCTGACAGAAATCCTCCATCTCACCTTTAGAAAGGTTTGTGCCATTATCCGTGATGACGTTGTGTGGAAAGCCAAAGCGGAAGATAATATTTTTGAGAAATTGAACCATCGTAGCCGCATCACACTTGCTGACAGGCTCTGCTTCAACCCATTTGGTAAACTTGTCAACCGCCACCAGCAGGTGGGTCTTCTTATCCTTGGAACACTTAAAGGGTCCAACCATATCAAGCCCCCAAGTGGCAAACGACCAAGTGATGGGAATCATCCATAATTCTTGAGCCGGAACATGAGCTCGGCGTGAAAACTTTCGACAAGCGTCACACCGCTTTACCAGATCCTCCGCATCAGCATGAGCAGTCAACCAGTAGAACCCATGACAAAAAGCTTTAGCAACCAGTGACTTTGAACCGGCATGATGACCGCAATCCCCTTCATGAATTTCTCATAGGATCTCTTGGCCTTCTTCAGGAGAAACACAATGCTGAAATACGCCTGAAATGCTGCAGTGGTGTAACTCGCCGTTGTGAATAACCATGGACTTGGATCGCCAGACTGTCTGTCGGGCCAGGATTTCATCGTCTGGTAACTCACCCCGGTTCATATACGCCAGATATGGAACCGTCCAATCCGGCACAACATGTAAAGCGGCCACCAATTGAGCCTTCGGATCAGGAATAGCTAAATCCTCCTCTGTAGGCAACTTAACAGACGGGTTATGCAAGATATCTAAAAAAGTATTGGGAGGTACCGGTTTACGCTGAGATCCCAGTCGGCTTAAAGCGTCTGCTGCTTCGTTTTTGCACCGATCGATATGCTCAACCTGATACCCTTTGAAGTGACCTGCCACAATATCCACCTCACGTCTGTAAGCCGCCATGAGTGGATCCTTAGAATCCCAAGTGCCAGAGACTTGCTGAGCCACCAGATCAGAGTCTCCAAAGCATCATACCCGGCTTAAATTCATCTCCTTGGCCACACAGAGCCCGTGGAGCAAAGCCTCATACTCAGCTGCATTTTTAGTACAGGGGAACATTAAACGGAGGACATAATGAATTTTATCACCTTGAGGGGAAGTAAGGACAACTCCAGCCCCCGAGCCCTCCAATTGCCCGGATCCATCAAAGTGAATAGTCCAGTATGTATTATCCGGTTTGTCCTCTGGTGCCTGTAACTCGGTCCAATCATTGATAAAGTCAACAAGTGCCTGAGATTTGATGGCTGTTCGAGGCACATACTTCAAACCATGTGGACCAAGCTCAATCGCCCACTTTGCAACCCGGGCAGTTGCCTCCCTATTCTGAATTATATCACCTAAAGGAGCTGAACTGACAACTGTAATGGGATGGCCTTGAAAGTATTGCTTGAGCTTCCGACTTGCCATAAAAACTCCATATACCAGCTTCTGCCAATGCGGATATCGCTGCTTTGACTCAATAAGCACCTCACTGATATAGGAAACCGACCGTTGAACCGGATATTCCTTACCAGCCTCCTTGCGCTCCACCACAATCGCCACACTGACAGCATAGGCTTTAGCAGCCACGTACAATAACAAGGGCTCTTTGTCAACTGGAGCAGCAAGAACCGGCGGTTCAGCCAATTGCCGCTTCAAGTCTTCAAACGCCGCATTAGCCGCATCACTCCAGACAAAGGTGTCTGTTTTCTTCAACATCTGATATAGAGGGATCGCCTTCTCTCCCAAGCGGCTAATAAACCGGCTTAGGGCTGCAATTCGACCTTCCAGACGCTAAACATCATTGATGCACGCCGGTTTAGCCAAAGATGTAATCGCTTTGATCTTCTCCGGATTAGCCTCAATGCCCCTGTTGGACACCAGAAAACCTAGGAGCTTGCCTGCCGGAACACCGAAAACACACTTGTCCGGATTGAGCATCATCTTGTAAACACACAGATTGTCAAAGGTCTCCTTGAGATCATCTATCAATGTCTCCTTCTTCCTGGACTTTACCACAATTGCATCAACATAGGCATGAACATTGCGCCCAATCTGTGTGTGAAGACAATTTTGCACACAACGCTGATAAGTTGCCTGGGCACTCTTGAGCCCAAAAGGCATAGAAACATAGCAGAAGGCTCCAAAGGGAGTGATGAAGGCGGTCTTCTCCTGGTCCTTAACTGCCATTTTGATCTGCTGGTAACCTGAATAAGCATCCAAAAAACTCAAACGCTCACAACCCGCTGTCGCATCAATGATCTGATCAATACGTGGGAGAGCAAAGGGATCGGCCGGACAAGCTTTGTTCAAATCTGTGTAGTCCACACACATGTGCCAAGTGCCATTTTTCTTAAGAACAAGCACCGGATTAGCCAACCACTCAGGGTGAAACACTTCAACGATAAACCCAGCAGCCAACAGCCGGGCTACCTCCTCACCAATGGCCTTGCGTCTCTCCTTGTTAAAGCGGCGAAGAAATTGCTTGACCGGTTTGAACTTAGGATCAATATTGAGAGTGTGCTCAGCGAGTTCCCTCGGTACACCTGGCATGTCAAAAGGCTTCCATGCAAAAATGTCCCGGTTCTCACGAATGAACTCGATGAGCACGCTGTCCTATTTCGGATCCAGATTTGTGCTGATGCTAAATTGTTTGGACGAATTGCCTGGAACAAAGTCAACAAGTTTAGTCTCCTCAGCCGGTTTGAATTTCAGGCTTGGGTCATGCTCAGTGGTGGGTTTCTTCAGAGGGGTCATGTCTGCCGGATCAACATTGTCCCTGTAGTGCTTCAACTCTTCTGTAGCACAAACTGACTCAGCATAAGCCGCATCACCTTCCTCGCAATCCAAAGCGATCTTACAACTTCCGTGAACCATGATGGTCCCCTTGTGACCCGGCATCTTGAGCTGCAAATAAATATAACAAGGCCTTGCCATGAACTTTGCATAAACCGACTGCCCAAAGAGTGCGTGGTACGGGCTCTGGATTGTCACTACTTCAAAGGTTAATGTCCCAGACCGGGAGTCATGTTCATCACCAAACACAACTTCCAATGCGATCTTACCAACAGGATATGCCAATTTACCTGGTACCACACCATGGAAAATAGTGTTTGACGGTTTAAGACTTTTGACTGTCAACCCCATGCGACGGAAGGTCTCATAATACAGAATGTTGATACTGCTCCCTCCATCCATGAGCACTTTGGTGAACTTATAACCTTCCACCTGAGGTGCCACCACCAGAGCCAGGTGACCCGGATTGTCAACCCAGGGCGGATGATCCTCTCTGCTCCACACAATAGGTTGCTCGGACCACCGCAGGTAACGTGGTACTGCCAGTTCAACAGCATTAAGAGCCCTCTTATGAAGCTTCTGATCACGCTTGCACAAACTAGTGGTGAATACATGGTACTGCCCACCATTCAACTGCTTTGGGTGACTCTGATAACCTGACTGTTGTTGATTTCCTTGATTATTCTGTTGGTTGTTACCACCCTGGTTGTTCTGGTTGCCCTGATTATTCTGAAATCCAAAGCTTGAACCACCGCCACCATGAAAACCTGGACCTGAACCGCCTGATGGACCCTGATCATACCGGAAAAGATTAGAGTTTTTGAACTCCTTCATAATGTGACAATCCTTCCAGAGATGTATTTTAGGAACCTCCTTGGTCCCATGCTTTGGGCAGGGTTGATTCAACAAACGCTCCAGATTCATTCCGCTGCCACGCTGGCGCGGTTTACCCTTACGATGCTGCACATTAGCATTAGCCACAAAATCTGAATCTGCTTTGCGCTTACCATTATTTCCATGGTCTCCTTGGTTGTGCTGCTGTCCCTTTGCACCGCCGTTCTTCTTTCCCTTCTCCGGTTTCTCCTCATCAGAATCAAGATCCTTGGTATTATCAGAATCGACATACTTGACCAAGGCGGACATAAGGGTGCCCATGTCATTGCAGTGGCGCTTGAGCTGTCCCAACTTCATCTTCAGTGACTTAAACCGGCAATTACATTCCAGTGTAATGATTGCTTGGCCAGCGTTAATCCGGTCTTAAGAATGCAAAACTTCTGAAACCCGGTGCACCCAATGAGCTGTTGACTCGTTCTCCCCTTGAACATAGGCATCCAGATCCACAATGGACATAGGCTATTTACATGTGTCCTTGAAATTGGCTATAAACCGGGCCTTCAACTGGTCCACTGACTCGACGGAGTTAGCCGACAAGTTCTTCAACCATGTACGGGCTAATCCCTCCAACATCATTGTGAAGTACTTTGCACAAGCCGCTTCATCCACGTCCAGCATCTCCATTGCCATCTCATAACTTTCCACCCCTGCCTCGGGTGGCTGATCAGCGGTATAATTTGGTACCTTACATGGGCCCTTGAAGTCCTTAGGCAGTCGCACATTACGGAGAGCCGGAATAAGACACGACACTCCCCAAGAACAGAAAGCAAGCCCGATGCCTCGGTCCACTAACGCTGCTGGCTGAACCGGGGCGGGTTGATATCGACCCATATGCTGTGCTGCTAAAGCGGCCTCCCTTCATGCTCTGCCATTATCCACCACGTCCTGAGCGTTCACATCACCACGCGCCGGATTAGGCCCTTGAGGGACAATGCGGCACCGCGCACTGCTGGACACTTCCGGTTCATCTATATGCCTGCTATAGCTTTTGCTCGGACATGGGGTCGAGTGAATCCTGTCTCGGCTATACGAGTAAGCTTGTTGCTGCGTCATAGCCGTTTGAAGAAGATCCCTAGCCCGCCGTGTCTTAACCGCTGTTGGCGATTCACCCTCTATCGGAATAGCCGCCAGCCAGGATGCTGCTGCTATCATATTGTCCAAAGGGGTAGAGAAGTGACGCGGCGGGGTTGTGGTATACCATGGCGGGTTGTCCGTTTGCCGAGGTGGACCCATCACCTGAGGTTGGTCCGACGCTTCGGTCCTTGGCACAATAGCCCGGTTCACTATGGCTGGATTGCTAGTCCCTGCTCCTGGCGTACCAAAGAGGTTCATCGCATTGTAATCTGCCGGCAAGTCAGATCGATGTCTCCACTTCAATACTTCATTTGAAGCGTTCTGATCCATCAAAAGCCGATAATTCTCAGCATGAATCCTCTGCGCCTGGGCATCTAAAGCGGCCTGCTCCTCAGTCATCCGGATCTCTTCAGCTGCTAAATCTTCTTTGGCTTGTGTCATCTGATCCTTCAGCCTTGCAATGTCCGCATTGTGCTGATCCTGCATTGCCGGTGTAACTGCTGTGGTCAACAAGGTAGCCCAGGCATCCATCAAACCAGAGAGAACTTGAGCCGGCCGGCGCGCGGAGCCTCCTGCCCCTGCTACCGGTCTGGACGCCGCTGCAGTAGAGTTTTGCAAGGTTGATTGTGTTCCGGCCATGAAGATTCCGACATGGTTCGGCGGTTCAAGAAATTCCGGAATACTGGTGCCATCGGAATACTCTTCAAACACACCATCCTGAACTTGGTACAGGGATTCGGTTTCACAAGCGGATGATTCGCCGTCAGAATAAACGACCATCTCATGTTCAGACACTGGTTCAGATCCGATCCCGTGGACACATCCCACGAATGCACGCTTCATGGCAGGCTAAATCCGGGCGGGACTTGCACGCTGAGCCATTTTGACGAGGTCGGTGCAGATGTCTGGCTCAGGGCCCGGTTCGCCGATCTTGCCGATGAAGACGTGAATTCCACCGAAGGGGACCTGGTACCCGTACTCGATTGAGCCAGCCGCGGGGCCCCAGCCTGCGTCATTGATGTAGAGCTTGCCGCGACGACTCTTGGTCATCCGGCCCACTGCGTATCCTTTGAGTCCTTCAAAGCTGCACTTTAAGAACTCGAAACCATCATGCGATTGCCCCAAGGTGGGCGCCAACTGTCGTGGAAATATCACGTCAGATGTCCTCTTGAAAGGACTTAGTCGTGGAGCCATCGCGAAGGGTTAGCTTAAAGAGGTTAAACCGGACAAAGGACACGAGGGTTTTTATACTAGTTCAGCCCCTTCGATGAAGGTAAAGGCCTACGTCTAGTTGTGATGGGATTACTGGGGTCTTGATAACCAGGGAGCTAAACAAGCTATGCCTGGCTCTCGAGTTGTTGTTTCTTGTCCCTGAACCGCCACCGGTCGTCCCCTTATATACACGGGTTGACGCCCGGCTGGTTTACAGAGTCCCGAGGCCGACTCATACAAGTGTCCGGCTTGGTCTCTCCCTTCCTTATCTTACAACACAAGTTACATGATTATGGCGGTTTACCACTATGGGCCCTAATCCGCCTTTGGGCTCCTGGCCTCTAAGCTTCATAGTAAAGTGCCATCTTCTAGGTCATCATGGGCTTCAATATAGTTGAGTGTGAACCGGCCCCTCCTGGGCGGTTTACACTCAGTAGTTATATCCCCAACAGCACCCTCTTGCCAAACTCCTAGTGAGGTACACAACAGTTCTGGTACACATCATAGCATACTTTATAGAACCTATGACTGAGGAATAGGGAATGACTTTTCATTCTCTTTCTATTTTCTGCCATGGTCGGGTTTTGAGTCTTACTCAATTCACACCTTGCAACACAGGCAAGAACTCCTTCTTTGACTGTTCCATTTTGAAGTACTTCAAAAACCTTATCAAGGTATGTACTCATTGAAAAATCTTATCAAGCGTCTTGATCTATCTCTATAGATCTTGATGCTCAATGTGTAAGCAGCTTCACCGAGGTCTTTCTTTGAAAAACTCCTTTCAAACACTCCTTTATGCTTTCTAGAAAAATTCTACACCATTTACGATCAACAATATTTCATTCACATATACTTATCAGAAAAGCTGTAGTGCTCCCACTCACTTTCTTCTAAATACATGCCTTTCCAAAAGTCTGTATAAAACCATATGCTTTGGTCAACTCATCAAAGCGTATATTCCAACTCCGAGATGCTTGCACCAGTCCATTGATGGATCACTAGAGCTTGCACATTTTGTTAGCACCTTTAGTATTGACAAAACCTTCTGGTTGTATCATATACAACACTTCTTTAAGAAATATCCATTTAAGGAATGCAGTTTTGACATCCATTTACCAGATTTCATAAAAATGTGGCAATTGCTAGCATGATTCGGATAGACTTAAGCATCGTTACGAGTGAGAAAATCTCATCGTATTCAACAACTTGAACTTGTCGAAAACCTTTCGCAACAAGTCGAGCTTTGTAGATAGTAACACTACTATCAGTGTCTGTCTTCCTCTTTAAGATCCATTTATTTAACTTGGCTTGCAGATCATCGAGCAAGTCAACCAAGTCCATACTTTGTTCTCATACATGGACCTTATCTTAGATCTTATGGCCTCAAGCCATTTCTCGGAATCTGGGCTCATCATCGCTTCCTCATAGTTCGTAGGTTCATCATGGTCTAGTAACATGACTTCCAGAATAAGATTACTGTACCACTCTAGTGCGGACTGTACTCTGGAAGACCTATGAGGTTCTGTAGTAACTTGATCTAAAGTTTCATGATCATCATCATTAGATTCCTCACTAATTGGTGTAGGAATCACTGGAACCGATTTCTGTGATGAACTACTTTCTAATTCAGGAGAAGGTATAATTACCTCATCAAGTTCTACTTTACTCCCACTCCCTTCTTTCGAGAGAAACTCTTTCTCTAGAAAGGATCCATTCTTAGCAACGAATATCTTGCCTTCGGATTGGTGATAGAAGGTGTACCCAACAGTTTCCTTTGGGTATCCTATGAAGACACATTTCTCCGATTTGGGTTCAAGCTTAGTAGGTTGAAGCTTTTTCACATAAGCATCACAACCCCAAACTTTAAGAAATGACAAATTTAGTTTCTTACCAAACCATAGTTCATAAGGCGTCATCTCAACAGATTTTGATGGTGCCCTATTTAAAGTGAATGCAACTGTCTCTAATGCATAACCCCAAAACGATAGTGGTAAACCGATAAGAGACATCATAGATCTCACCATATCCAACAAAGTGTGGTTACGATGTTCGGACAAACCATAACGTTGTGGTGTTCCTGGTGGCGTGAGCTATGAAACTATTCCACATTGTTATATATGAAGGCCAAACTCGTAACTCAAATATTCTCCTCCATGATCAGATCGTAGAAACTTTATTTTCTTGTTACGATGATTCTCCACTTCAGTCTGAAATTCTTTGAACTTTTCAAATGTTTCAAACGTGTGTTTCATTAAGTAGATATACCCATATCTACTCAAATCATCTGTGAAGGTCAGAAAATAATGATACTTGCCACAAGCATCAACACTTATTGGATCGCATACATTGGTATGTATTATTTCCAATAAATCAGTAGCTCATTCCATTGTTCTGGAGAGCGGAGTTTTAGTCATCTTGTCCATAAGGCACGGTTCGCAAGCATCAAATGATTCATAATCAAGTGATTCCAAAAGTCCATCTTTATGGAGTTTCTTCATGCGCTTTACACCGATATGACCCAAACGACAGTGCCACAAATATGTTGCACTATCATTATCAACTTTGCATCTTTTGGCATCAATATTATAAATATGTGTATCACTATGATCAAGATTCAATAAACCATCAACATTGGGTGTATGACCATAGAAGGTCTTATTCATGTAAATAGAATAACAATTTATTCTCTGTCTTAGATGAATAATCGTATCGCAATAAACATGATCTAATCATATTTATGCTCAATGCAAACACCAAATAACATTTATTTAGGTTCAACACTAATCTCGAAAATATAGGGAGTGTGCGATGATGATCATATCAATCTTGGAACCACTTCCAACACACATCGTCACTTCACCCTCAACTAGTCTCTGTTTATTATGTACCTCCTGTTTCGAGTTACTAATCTTAGCAACAGAACAAATATCAAATACTCAGGGGCTACTATAAACACTAGTAAGGTACACATAAATAACTTGTATATCAAATATACCCTTGTTCACTTTGCCATCCTTCTTATCAACCAAATATTCAGGGCATTTCCGCTTCCAGTGACCATTTCCTTTGCAGTAGAAGCACTCAGTTTCGGGCTTTGGTCCAGCTTTGGGTTTCTTCACGGGAGCGACAACTTGCTTGCCATTCTTCGAGAAGTTCCCTTTCTTTCCCTTTTCTTGAAACTAGTGGTCTTGTTTAATCATCAATACTTGATGCTTTTTCTTGATTTCTACCTTCATCGATTTCAGCATCACGAAGAGCTTGGTAATCATTTTTGTCATCCCTTGCATACTATAGTTCATCATGAAGTTCCAGTAACTTGGTGATGGTGACTAGAGAACTCTGTCAATCACTATCTTATCTGGAAGATTAACTCCCACTTGATTCAAGCGATTGTAGTACCCAGACATTCTGAGCACATGCTCACTAGTTGAGCAATTCTCCTCCATCTTTTAGCTATAGAACTTGTTGGAGACTTCATATCTCTCACTCGGGTATTTGCTTGAAATATTAACTTTAACTCCTGGAACATCTCATATGGCCCATGACGTTCAAAACGTCTTTGCAGTCCCGATTCTAAGCAGTTAAGCATGGTGCACTAAACTATCAAGTAGTCATCATATTGGGCTAGCCAAACATTCATAACGTCTGCATCTGCTCCTGCAATAGGTCTGTCACCTAGCGATGCATTAAGGACATAATTCTTCTGTGTAGCAATGAGGATAAACCTCAGATCACGGACCCAATCCGCATCATTGCTACTATCATCTTTCAACTTAGTTTTCTCTAGGAACATATAAAAACATAGGGAAGCTATAACGCGAGCTATTGATCTACAACATAATTTGCAAAATACTACCAGGACTAAGTTCATGATAAATTAAAGTTCAATTTAATCATATTACTTAAGAACTCCCACTTAGATAGACATATCTCTAATCATCTAAGTGATCACGTGATCCAAATCAACTAAACCATAACCGATTATCACGTGCAATGGAGTAGTTTTCAATGGTGAACATCACTATGTTGATCATATCTACTATATGATTCACGCTCGACCTTTCGGTCTCAGTGTTCCGAGGCCATATCTGCATATGCTAGGCTCGTCAAGTTTAACCCGAGTATTCTGCGTGTGCAAAACTGGCTTGCACCCATTGTAGATGAACGTTGAGCTTATCACACCCGATCATCACGAGGTGTCTCGGCACGCCGAACTTTGGCAACGGTGCATACTTAGGGAGAACACTTTTACCTTGAAATTTAGTGCGAGATCATCTTGTAATGCTACCGTCAATCAAAGCAAAATAAGATGCATAAAGGATAAACATCACATGCAATCAATATAAGTGATATTATATGGCCATCATCATCTTGTGCTTGTGATCTCCATCTCCGAAGCACCGTCATGATCACCATCGTCACCGGCACGACACCTAGATCTCCATCGTAGCATCGTTGTCGTCTCGCCAACTATTGCTTCTACGACTATCACTACCTCTTAGTGATAAAGTAAAGCACGGGCGATTTCATTACATACAATAAAGCAACAACCATATGGCTCCTGCCAGTTGTCGATAACTCGGTTACAAAACATGATCATCACATACAACAATTAATATCTCATCATGTCTTGACCATATCACATCACAACATGCCCTGCAAAAACAAGTTAGATGTCCTCTACTTTGTTGTTGCAAGTATTACGTGGCTGCTACGGGTTTAGCAAGAACCGTTCTTACCTACGCATCAAAACCACGACGATATTTCGTCAAGTTAGTGTTGTTTTAACCTTCAACAAGGACCGGGCGTAGCCACACTCGATTCAACTAAAGTTGGAGAAACTGACACCCGCCAGCCACCTATGTGCGAAGCATGTCAGTAGAACCAGTCTTGCGTAAGCGTACGCGTAATGTCGGTCCGGGCCGCTTCATCCAACAATACCGCCGAATCAAAATATGACATGCTGGTAAGCAGTATGACTTGTATCGCCCACAACTCACTTGTGTTCTACTCGTGCATATAACATCTACGCATAAACCTGGCTCGGATGCCACTGTTGGGGAACATAGTAATTTCAAAAGTTTTCCTATGCACACGCAAGATCATGGTGATGCATAGCAATGAGCGGGGAGAGCGAGTCCATGTACCCTCGTAGACCGAAAGCGGAAACGTTAGCACAACGCGGTTGATGTAGTCGTACGTCTTCACGATCCGATCGATCCAAGTACCGAACGTACGGCACCTCCAAGTTCAGCACACGTTCACCTCGATGACGTCCCACGAACTCCGATCCAGCAGAGTGTCGAAGGAGAGTTTCGTTAGCACGACGTCGTGATGACGGTGATGATGATGCTACCGACGCATGGCTTCGTCTAAGCACCGCTACAATATGATCGAGGTGGATTATGGTGGGAGGGCACCGCACACGGCTAAAAGATCAACTGATCAACTTGTGTTTCCATGGGGTGCCCCTCCCCCGTATATTCCAAGTTGGAGTAGGAGAGGTAGGAAAGAGGAGGGAGAGAAGAAGGAAAGGGGGGGAAGCCCCCTCACCCAATTCGGATTGGGCTTGGGGGAGGGGGGGCGCCCCCTCCTAGGCTTCCTCCTCCTCTATTCCACTAAGGCCCAATAAGGCCCATACACTCCCCGACGAATTCCCGTAACTCTCTGGTACTTCGATAAATACCCGAATCAGTCGGAACCTTCCTGATGTCCGAATATAGTCGTTCAATATATCGATCTTTACGTCTTGACCATTTCGAGACTCCTCATCATGTCCACGATCTCATCCGGGACTCCAAACTACCTTCGGTACATCAAAACACATAACTCATAATATAAATCGTCACCGAATGTTAAGCGTGCGGACCCTACGGGTTCGAGCACTATGTAGACATGACCGAGACACGTATGTGGTCAATAACCAATAGCGGAACCTGGATGCTCATATTGGCTCCTACATATTATACGAAGATATTTATTGGTCAAACCGCATAACAACATACGTTGTTCCCTTTGTCATCGGTATGTTACTTGCCCGAGATTCAATCATCGGTATCTCAATACCTAGTTCAATCTCGTTACCGAAAAGTCTCTTTACTTGTTCCGTAATGCATCATCTCATAACTAACTCATTAGTCACATTGCTTGCAAGGCTTATAGTGATGTGCATTACCGAGAGGGCCCAGAGATACCTCTCCGACAACCGGAGTGACAAATCCTAATCTTGATCTATGTAAACTCAACAAGTACCATCAGAGACACCTGTAGATCACCTTTATAATCACCCAGTTATGCTGTGACATTTGGGAACACACAAAGTGTTCCTCCGGTATCCGGGAGTTGCATAATCTCATAGTCTAAGGAACTTGTATAAGTCATTAAGAATGCAGTAGCAATGAAACTAACACGATAATAATGATAAGCTAACGGATGGGTCATGTCCATCACATCATTCTCCTAATGATGTGATCCCGTTCATCAAATGACAACACATGTCTATGGTTAGGAAACATAACCATCTTTGATTAACGAGCTAGTCAAGTAGGTTTTGTCTATGTATTCACACATGTACTAAGTTTCCGGTTAATACAATTCTAGCATGAATAATAAACATTTATCATGATATAAGGAAATAAATAATAACTTTATTATTGCCTCTTGGACATATTTCCTTCACCTCCCTGCTAAACTTATAGCAAGGCACACATCAGGTCTGGAACACAACATAGCATACATGATAGAACCTATGGCTGAGGCATAGAGAATGACTTACATTTTCTCTCTATCTTCTGAAGTGGTCAGGCATTGAGTCTGACTCAACTTCACACCTTGTAACACAGGCAAGAACCTTTTCTTTGACTGATCCATTTTGAACTTCTTCGAAACTTTATCAAGGCATGTGCTTTGTGAAAGTCCTGTTAAGCGTCTTGATCTATCTCTGTAGATCTTGATGCCCAATACAAAAGCAGCTTCACCGAGGTATTTCATTGGAAAACTCTTGTTCAAGTATCCTTTTATGCTATCCAGAAATTCTGTATCATTTCCGATCAACAATATGGCATCCACATATAATATTAGAAATGCCATAGAGCTCCCACTCACTTTCTTGTAAATACAGGCTTCTCCAAAAGTCTGTATAAAACCATATGCTTTGATCACATCATCAAAGCGTATATTCCAACTCCGAGATGCTTGCACCAGTCCATAAATGGATCGTTGGAGCTTGCACACTTTGTTAGCACCTTTAGGATCGACAAAACCTTCTGGTTGCATCATATACAACTATTCTTTAAGAAATCCATTAAGGAATGCAGTTTTGACATCCATTTGCTAGATTTCATAATCATAAAATGCGGCAATTGCCAACATGATTCGTACAGACTTAAGCATCGCTACAGGTGAGAACATCTCATCATAGTCAACTCCTTGAACTTGTCAAAAACCCTTTGCAACAAGTTGAGCTTTATAGATAGTAACATTACCATCAGCGTTAGTCTTCTTCTTGAAGATCCATTTATTCTCTATGGGTCACCGATCATCGGGCAGATCCACCAACATCCACACTTTGTTCTCATACATGGATCCTATCTCAGATTTCATGACCTCAAGCAGTTAATCGAAATCTAGGCTCATCATTGCTTCTTCATAGTTCGTAGGTTCGTCATGGTCAAGTAACATGACTTCCAGAATAGGATTGTCGTACCACTCTGGTGCGGATCGTGCTTTGCCAGACCTACAAGGTTCTATAGTAACCTTACCTGAAGTTTCATGATCTCTATCATTAGCTTCCTCTCTAATTGGTGTAGGCATCACAGGAACAGATTTCTCGGATGAACTATCTTGCAAATTGAGAGCTGGTACAATTACCTCATCAAGTTCTACTTTCCTCCCACTCACTTCTTTCAAGAGAAACTCCTTCTCTAGAAAGGTTCTGTTCTTAGCAAGAAAAATCATGCCTTCTGACTTGTGGTAGAAGGTGTACCCAATTGTTTCCTTAGGGTATCCTATGAAGACACATTTCACCGATTTGGGTTCGAGCTTATTAGGTAGAAGCCTTTTGCCATAAGCATCACATCCCCAAACTTTAAGAAATGACAGCTTAGGTTTGTTGCCAAACCACAGTTCATACGGTGTCGTCTGAACAGATTTTGTCGGTGACTAGTTTAAAGTGAATGAAACTGTCTCTAATGCATAACTCCAAAACTACTGTGCTAAATCGGTAAGAGACATCATAGATCGCACCATATCCCATAACGTGCGATTATGATGTTCAGACACACCATTACGCTGTGGTGTTCTAGGTGGCGTGAGCTGTGAAACTATTCCACATTGTTTTAAATGAAGGCCAAACTCGTAACTCAAATATTCTCCTCCATGATAAGATTGTAGAAACTTTCTTTTCTTGTTATGATGATTCTCCACTTCACTCTGAAATTCTTTGAACCTTTCAAATGTTTCGGACTTGTGTTTCATTAAGTAGATATACCCATATCTGCTCAAATCATCTGTGAAGGTCAAAAAATAATGATACCCGCCACGAGCATCAACATTCATTGGACCACATACATCGGTATGTATTATTTCCAACAAGTCACTAGCTCATTCCATTGTTCCTCGGAACAGAGTTTTAGTCATCTTGCCCATAAGGCACAGTTCGCAAGTATCAAATGATTCTTAATCAAGTGATTCCAAAAGTTTATCTTTATGGAGTTTCTTCATGCGCTTTACACCGATATGACCCAAACGACAGTGCCACAAATATGTTGCGCTATCATTATTAACTTTGCATCTTTTGGCATCAATATAATAAATATGTGTATCATCACGATCAAGATTCAAAAGAAATAGACCACTCTTCAAGGGTGCATGACCATAAAAGATATTACTCATATAAATAGAACAACCATTATTCTCTGATTTAAATGAATAACCATTTTGCACTAAAGAAGATCCAAATATAATGTTCACGCTCAACGCTGGCACCAAATAACAATTATTCAGGTCTAAAACTAATCCCGAAGGTAGATGTAGAGGTAGTGTGCCGACAGCGATCCTATCAACCATGGAACCATTTCTGACGCGCATCGTCACCTCGTCCTTAGCCAATCTTCATTTATTCTGTAGCCCCTGTTTCGAGTTACAAATATGAGCAACCAAACCGGTATCAAATACCCAGGCACTACTACGAGAATTAGTAAGGTACACATCAATAACATGTATATCAAATACACCTATGTTCACCTTGCCATCCTTCTTATCCGCCAAATACTTGGGGCAATTCCGCTTCCAGCGACCAGTCCCATTGCAGTAGAAACACTCAGTTTCAGGCTTGGGTCCAAACTTGGATTTCTTCCCGGGAGTGACAACTTGCTTGTCAGTCTTTTTGAAGTTCCCCTTCTTTTTACCCTTGCCCTTTTTCTTGAAACTAGTGGTCTTGTTAACCATCAACACTTGATTCTCCTTCTTGATTTCTACCTCCGTGGCCTTTAGCATCGCAAAGAGCTCGAGAATAGTCTTTTCCATCCCTTGCATATTGTAGTTCATCACGAAGCCTTTGTAGCTTAGTGACAGTGATTGAAGAACTCTGTCAATGACACAATCATTTGGAAGATTAACTCCCAGCTGAGTCAACTGATTATGGTACCTAGACATTCTGAGTATGTGCTCACTAACAGAACTGTTCTCCTCCATCTTGCAGCTATAGAACTTGTTGGAGACTTCATATCTCTCAACTCGGGCATTTGCTTGAAATATTAACTTCAACTCCTGGAACATCTCATATTGTCCATGGCGTTCAAAACATCATTGAAGTCCCGATTCTAAGCCATAAAGCATGGCACACTGAACTAACGAGTAGTCATCAACACGTGATTGCCAGGCATTCACAATGTATGTAGTTGCTGGGGCAGGTGGTACACCGAGAGGTGCAACAAGGACATAATTCTTCTGTGCAGCAATGAGGATAATCCTCAAGTTACGGACCTAGTCTGTGTAGTTGCTGCCATCATCTTTAAACTTAGCTTTCTCTAGGAATGCCTTAAAATTCAAAGGAATGGTAGAATGGGCCATATATCTACAACGTAGATATGCAAAAATTATCAGAACTAAGTTCATGATAAATTAGGTTCAATTAATTAAATTACTTAAGAACTCCCACTTAGATAGACATCCCTCTAGTCATCCAAATGATACGTGATCCCAATCAACTAAACCATGTCCGATCATCACGTGAGATGGAGTAGTCTTCAATGGTGAACATCACTATGTCGATCATATCTACTATATGATTCACGTTCGACCTTTCGGTCTTTAGTGTTCCAAGGCCATATCTGTATATGCTAGGCTCGTCAAGTTTAACTCGAGTATTCCATGTGTGCAAATCTAGCTTGCACCAGTTGTATATGAATTTAGAGCTTATCACACCTGATCATCACGTGGTGTCTCAGCATGAAGAATTTTCGCAACGGTGCATACTCGGGGAGAACACGTACCTTGAAATTTAGTAAGGTATCATCTTATAATGCTACCACCGTACTAAGCAAAATAAGATGCATAAAAGATAAACATCACATGTAATCAAAATATGTGACATGATATGGCCATCATCATCTTGTGCTCATGATCTCCATCACCGAAGCAACGTCATGATCTCCATTTTCACCGGCTTGACACCTTGATCTCCATCGTAGTGTCGTGGTAGCATCGCCAACCATTGCTTCTACGACTATCGCTACCGCTTAGTGATAAAGTAAAGCAATTACATAGCGCTTGTATTTTATACAATAAAGCGACAACCATATGGCTCCTGCTAGTTGCCGATAACTTGTTACAAAACATGATCATCTCATACAACAATATTATATCACATCATGCCTTGACCATATCACATCACAACATGCCTTGCAAAAACAAGTTAGACGTCCTCTACTTTGTTTGTTGCAATTTTTTTACGTGGCTGCTACGGGCTGCTAGCATGAATCGTACATACCTATGGCACAAACACCACAATGGTGATTTATCAAGTTTGTTGCTTTAACCTTCACAAGGACCGGTCGCAGTCAAATTCGATTCAACTAAAGTTGGAGAAATAGACACCCGCCAGCCACCTTTATACAAAACTAGTTTCATGTCTGTCGGTGGAACCGGTCTCATGAACATGGTCATGTAAGGTTGGTCCGGGCCGCTTCATCCTAAAATACAGCCAAATCAAAATAAGACATTGGTGGTAAGCAGTATGACGACCACCGCCCACAACTCTTTGTGTTCTACTCGTGCAGATCATCTACGCATAGACCTGACTCAGATGCCACTGTTGGGATAAGTAGCATGCAATTTCAAAAAAATTCCTACACTCACGCAAGATCTATCTATGAGATGCATAGCAACGAGAGGGGGAGAGTGTATCCACGCACCCTCGTAGACCGAAAGCGGAAGCGTTAACTTAACACGGTTGATATAGTCGAACGTCTTCTCGAATCAACCGATCAAGTACCGAACATACGGCCCCTCCGAGTTCTGCAGCTCGATGACATCCCTCAAACTCTTGATCCATCAGAGTGTCGATGGAGTCGATGAGTTTGTGATGACGGTGTTGGTGAAGTGATCCTCGCGGGGCTTCGCCTAAGCACTACGATGATACGATCGTAGGAGTAAACAGTGGAGGGGGGCACCGCACATGGCTAAGACAATTGTTGTGTCTTTGGGGTGCCCCCCGCCCGCGTATATAAAGGAAGATAGGAGGAGGCCGGCCACCAAGGGGGCGCGCCAAGGGGGGGTCCTACTAGAACTCCACTCCTAGTAGGATAGGCCCCCCTTTTTTCCTTCTCAAGGAGCTGGAAAGAGGGAAGGAGAGGGAGAGGGGGAAGGAAAGGGGGGCCTCGCACCCTTCCCCTTGTCCAATTTGGACAGCCCATGGGGGCCCCAGCCCTTGTGGGTGATACGTCTCCGTCATATCTACTTTTCCAAACACTTTTGCCCTTGTTTTGGACTCTAAGTTGCATGATCTGAATGGAACTAACCCGGACTGATGTTGTTTTCAGCAGAACTGCCATGGTGTTATTTTTGTGCAGAAATAAAAGTTCTCGGAATGACCTGAAACTCCACGGAAGTTATTTTTGGATTTAATCAAAATACTGGCGAAAGAATCAAGGCCAGGGGGCCCACACCCTGTCCATGAGGGTGGGGGCGCGCCCCCTGCCTCATGGGTCCCCTGGTGCTCCATCGACCTCAACTCCAACTCCATATATTCACGTTCGGGGAGAAAAAAAACAGAGAGAAAGATTCATCGTGTTTTACGATATGGAGCCGCCGCCAAGCCCTAAACTCTCTTGGCAGGTCTGATCTGGAGTCCGTTCGGGGCTCCGAAGAGGGGAATCCGTCGCTGTCGTCATCATCAACCATCCTCCATCACCAATTTCATGATGCTCACCGCCATGCGTGAGTAATTCCATCATAGGCTTACTGGACGGTGATGGGTTGGATGAGATTTACCATGTAATCAAGTTAGTTTTGTTAGGGTTTGATCCCTAGTATCCACTATGTTCTGAGATTGATGTTGCTATGACTTTGCTATGCTTAATGCTTGTCACTAGGGCCCGAGTGCCATGATTTCAGATCTGAACCTATTATGTTTTCATGAATATATGTGAGTTCTCGATCCTATATTGCAAGTCTATAGTCACCTATTATGTGTTATGATCTGACAACCCTGAAGTGACAATAATCAGGATACTTCTCGGTGATGACCGCAGTTTGAGGAGTTCATATATTCACTAAGTGCTAATGCTTTGGTCCGGTACTCTATTAAAAGGAGGCCTTAATATCCCTTAGTTTCCATTAGGACCCCGCTGCCACGGGAGGGTATGACAAAAGATGTCATGCAAGTTCTTTTCCATAAGCATGTATGACTATATTCAAAATACATGTCTACATTACATTGATGAACTGGAGCTAGTTCTGTGTCACCCTATGTTATAACTATTACATGAGGAATCGCATCCGACATAATTATCCATCACCTATCCAATGCCTACGAGCTTTTCACATATTGTTCTTTGCTCAGTTACTTTGTTGTTGCCACTATTACAATTACCACAAAACTGCTATTGTTACTTTTGCTACCGTTACTGTTATTTCCATACTACTTTGCCACTAAATACTTTGCTGCAGATACTAAGTTATCCAGGTGTGGTTGAATTGACAACTCAACTGCTAATACTTGAGAATATTCTTTGGCTCCCCTTGTGTCGAATCAATAAATTTGGGTTGAATACTCTACCCTCGAAAATTGTTGTGATCCCCTATACTTGCGGGTTATCAAGACTATTTTTTGGTGCCCTTGCCGGGGAGCATAGCTCTATTCTTTGAGTCACTTGGGATTTATATCTGCTGATCACTATGAAGAACTTGAAAGATGAAAGAACTAAGATTTATCCCTCAACTACGAGGGGAGGTAAGGAACTGTCGTCTAGCTCTGCACTTGATTCTCCTTCTGTTATGAGTAAACTTGCGAAACCTAAACCTACTTCTGCTATTAATTCTGATACGTCACATGTTATTGATGTTGCCAGTTCTGCTATGCATGATACTTATGATGAAACTACTTCTATGCTTGATACTACTGTGCCATTAGGTGAATTTCTTGATGAACAACTTGCTAGGGCTAGGGAGAATGAAATTATTGAAACTGATAATATTGATGATAGTGATGATGAAGGTTCTCCCCTTAAATATGAATTGCCTGTTGTTCCTGAGGGTTATGTTATGGATGAAGAAACTGCTAGAGATTTTCTTGCTTGCAATGATAGATCAGATCTTAAGAAATTATTAGCTAAGCTGAAACAAAAGTCTCTAAATGCTAGAATAAAACATGACCCCGCTTTTGCTACTTCACATATCTTTGTTACTGATAAGGATTATGATTTCTCTGTTGATCCTAGGATAATTACGTTGGTTGAATCTGATCCTTTTTATGGCAATGAATCTGAAACTGTAGTTGCACATCTTACTAAGTTAAATGCTATAGTCACCCTGTTTACTAAAGATGAGAAATCTCGCTACTACTATATCCTTAAAATATTTCCTTTCTCATTAAAGGGTGATGCTAAAACATGGTTTAATTCTCTTGATCCTGGTTGTGTGCGTAGTCCCGGGATATGATTTAGTATTTCTTTGCTAAATATTCCCCCCGCTCATAAGAAACAAGTTGCCTTAAGGGAGATATATAATTTTGTGCAAATCGAAGAAGAGAGTCGCCCACAAGCTTGGGGGAGGCTTCTCTGATTACTTAATGCTTTTCCTGATCATCCTCTTAAGAAAAATGAAATACTTGATACCTTTTATAATGGACTAACCGATGCTTCCAAGGACCACCTGGATAGTTGTGCTGGTTGTGTTTTCAGGGAAAGGACAGTTGACCAAGCTGAATTGCTATTGAATAATATGTTGACAAATGAAAATAGTTGGACACTTCCTGAACCAACTCCTAAGCCAACTCCGAAGAAAAGAGGTGTTCTATTTCTCAGTCCTGAAGATATGCAAGAGGCAAAGAAATCTATGAAAAAGAAAGGTATTAAAGCTAAAGATGTTAAGAATTTACCTCCTGTCGAAGAAATACATGGCCTTAATATACCACCGATTAAAGAAGGGATAATTAATTTGGTGCCCTTAGTTGTGTCCCACTCGGCAGGTTTACCCCTAGTTTCCGAAAACACTTGTTCCTGCCCAAACCACTTTACTCCTCTTATGCTTTTGCCCTTTGACCGTTTGACCATCACTTTGAAAACTTCATAAAAAATTCATACTAACTCAGAAAAATTCAAATAAGATATCAAAATGTTCAGAAAAACATCACCTATATGTGCATGTCATTTGCATTCATGAAAAAAGTGTTGGCCAGTCCCCATCTTAGTTTTAGCTCATATGACCTTAGCATGAATAGTAAAATCTAAAAAAGTTCTAAAAATTCTAAAAAAAATTGGCCGCAAACTTTGACCAATGTTTTCAGTGCTTGCCAAGTTTCATAAGGGAATGACATTCGTGGAAGTCGTGGGAAAAAATTAAAATTTTGGATCATTGGTTTTTGTTTTTTTGCCATGACTTCCACGAATGTTATTTCCTTATGAAACTTGGCAAGCACTCAAAGCATTGGTCAAAGTTTGCCACAAATTTTTTTCAAAATTTTTAGATTTTTTTAGATTTTACTATTCATGCTAAGGTCATATGACCTAGAACTAAGACAGGGACTGGCCAACTCTTTTTTTCATGAATGCAAGTGACATGCACATATAGGTGATGCTTTTCTGAACATTTTGATATCTTATTTGAATTTTTCTGAGTTAGTATGAATTTTTTATGAAGTTTTCAACGTGATGGTTAAACGGTCAAAGGGCAAAAGCATAAGAGGAGCAAAGTGGTTTGGGCAGGAACAAGTGTTTCGGGTAAACCTGCCGAGTGTGACCCAACTAGGGGCATAAAATCAATTATCCCATTAAAGAAATGCACGGTCTTGATAACCCGACATAGGTAGTGAAGGTAAATTCTCTCTATAGATATGATAAATTTGAAATCCCGTCTACTAAGTTTGCTAGCCAATGCTTGGATGAATTTGATGACTTTATGGCTAAACAAGAAAAATTCAGTGCTTATGTTGGTAGACAATTGAAGAGTAATTCATATATGATTGGACGCTTGAGTGATTATATGTCTAGAGTTAAGGATGAACTTAAACTCACTAGTAAACATGCTTCGATGGTTACCACTCAAGTAGAACAAGTGCTTAAGGCTCAAAATGAATTGCTCAATGAATTAAATGATAATAGAAATGATAATGTTGTTAGAGTTATGACTAGAGGTGGTAAAATGACTTAGGAACCTTTGTATCCTGAGGGCCACCCTAAGAGAATTGAGCAAGATTCTCAGGGAAATAATGCTGATGCACCTAGTCCTTCTAAAAAGATGAAAAAGAAAGATGATAGGACTTTGCATGCTTCTAATGAACCTGTTGTAGACACACCTGAGAATCCTAATGATATTTCTTTCTCTGATGCTAAAACACAATCTGGTGATGAACATGATAATGCTAATAATGATGTTCATGTAGATGCTCAACCTAGCAATAACAATGATATAGAAATTGAACCTGTTGTTGATCTTGATAACCCACAATCAAAGAATCAACGTTATGATAAGAGAGACTTCATTGCTAGGAAGCATGGTAGAGAAAGAGAACCATGGGTTCAGAAACCCATGCCATTCCCTCCTAAACCATCCAAGAAAAAGGATGATGAGGATTTTGAGCGCTTTGCTGAAATGATTAGACCTATCTTTTTGCGTATGCGTTTGACCGATATGCTCAAGACGAACCCTTATGCTAAGTACATGAAAGATATCATTACAAATAAAAGAAAGATACCGGAAGCTGAAATTTCCACCATGCTTGCTAACTATAGTTTTAAGGGTGGAATACCTAAGAAACTTGGAGATCCAGGAGTACCAACTATACCATGCTCCATTAAAAGAAACTATGTTAAAACTGCTTTATGTGATCTGGGAGCTGGTGTTAGTGTTGTGCCTCTTTCTTTATATCGTAGACTTGAATTAAATAAGTTGACACCTACTGAAATATCTTTGCAAATGGCCGATAAATAAACTGCTATACATGTCAATATTTGTGAGGACGTGCCTGTTGTTGTTGCAAACAATACTATCTTAACAGACTTTGTCGTTCTTGATATTCCCGAGGACGACAGTATGTCGATTATCCTTGGTAGACCATTTTTAAATACTGCAGGTGCTGTTATTGATTGCAACAAAGGCAATGTCACCTTTCATGTTAATGGTAATGAGCATACGGTACACTTTCCGAGGAAACAACCTCAAGTTCACAGTATAAATTCTATTGGAAAAATTCCATCAATTATTATTGGAGGTTTTGAATTTCCTCTTCCTACTGCAAAGAAGAAGTATGATATTCTTATTATTGGGGATATTCATATCCCCGTTGAGGTAACCTAGTGTCATTTTGAAAAAAAAATTGGTTTCATGCGATTCGGAATGAGTTTGTTAACAAGACTTGATCAACCTTGTTAGTGGATTCCTTTTGATGAGGATGAGATGGATGAAGTTAGAAGACACAACTCTCTGTTCCCTTCTTTTACTTCCTATTACTTAGAATAAATAAAGTAAAAATATAATATTATGTCTGTTTTCTGAATTATCCATGCAATAAAAAATATCCTGACAATAAAAGTTCTCCAAATGCCTTGCAAATTTAATATGATATTTTCTGGTATATTTGAGAATATCTGGCACCGAGAACACACCAGAGGGAGCCAATACCTGGCCACGAGGGTCCAGGGCGCGCCCCCAGCCTCATGGGCCCCTGGTGGCCCTCCTCCACTTATTCTTGCACCCATGGTCTACTTCTTCCTTCCAAAAAAATCACCAACCAGCTCAAGCACAAGTTGTAGCTCATTTTGCTGCCATTTTCGATCTCCTTGCTCAAAGCTCCATTCACAAAACTGCTTTGGGGGATTGTTCCTTGGTATGTGACTCCTCCAATGATCCAATTAGTTTTTGTTCTAGTGCTTTATTCATTGCAAGTTCTTGCAGCTAAGGTGACCTTGTTCTTGAGCTTGCATGTCAAATTTAGTTGGTCCCAAGTAATTCTAATGCATGATATAGTCTCTAGGCACTTGTGGGAGTAGTTGCTATCAATCTTACTGAGTTTGGTTTACTTTTATTTTGAGTTACTAATTTTTTTAGAAATTTTCAGAAAATAACGAGGAGATTCTTGAGGGGCTCTTCTAGCCAAAGCTCAAAGGATAAACAAAGCAAGGAGAATAAAAACCCAAGTATAATCTTCCTCGCGTCGCGGAGGTTCAGCCGTGTGAATGGCCTTGTGATGAGTTCTTCAGAGCAGCCGAGATTTATGATGATTTCTATTCTTTGGTTGATAATGCGGGCCTCACCGACTTCCTCCATGACCAGCTCGAACAATATCTCTTACTCACCAATACTTTTGTGCAAAATTTCCACTTTCATGCTAAGAAATCACCACCTTCAGTGGAGTTTCATTTATATGATAAGGTTAGAGAGATAACACTGTGTGAATTTTGTGCGTTTTGCAAGATACCCTTTGGGGGCAGCATAGAGGAACCACATCATAGAGATGTGGATGGTTTTATTGACATGATTACTGTAGGAGAAACTAGGAAGGCCTCCGATGCAAGAATTACTAGCATACACTTTCCTGTTCTGCGTTACTTTGCAATATTTGCTAGTAGATGCTTAATTGGTCGCAGAAAGTGTGCAAACCTTAGTGTTCCTGATAGTACTATCTTGTGCCATGCTTTATTTCGTGATAACACTGTTAGCTTGGGAGCTATTGTTGATAAAAGATTAAGTTTGAACCATACCAAGGGCCCCATCTTTGGAGGTATCTATGCTTCATGCCTTGTTAAACACCTTAGGATACCTATTAGGCATCATGAGAAAGAGGAAAAGATGTTGCCCCCTACTTTTCTAGATTATAAAAGTATGGTAGCGCATGAGTTCATTGTCAAAAATGATGATAAAATGCTTAAGTATAATTTGAGATTTAATAAGACTCACAATGAAACTATTATCTTGCCTGCACCCTCTTTGTTCGACTTATCTTCAGGCATGTTTCTCATCTTGCCGGAGGCCGTTTATGCGTACCGAGGCCAGACATCAGCCCCAGAGCTTGAGTCGGAACCACCACTTGACCCTTATCGACAGTCCTTTTATCAGTGGGATCCGGAGGAGATTGCCAGCTAGTGGTACTCAGATGACACTCCTCAGTACACCGGAGAGAGTAGCTCCCATCCATGGGCATAGACCAACTTAGGCCAAAAGCCTAAGCTTGGGGGAGTACATATTTCTCACCGAATTACATTCATGTTCACACACACTCATTCTAGTTGCCGGTGCTCATACTTTTTCACTGTGCTATCCATGCTAGTTTATTTTATTTTCTTGCTTTCTTCTCGTCTGTTTGAATAATCTTAAGAAAAACAAAAAAAATAGTAATCGCTTTTAGCTAGTTTACTTTCCATGCATGTAGTAGTAATAATTAAAAGAAAACTCAAAAATATTTCTCGTTCTTCTTTTTGCTTGTTGGGAGCTTTCCTGTGTAAATAGTTTAATTTATTTCTTTGGGGGTTGAAAGGAGAAGACCTTAATGTAATTGTTGAGTGGCTCTTTTATGCATAATTGATTGATTTAACCAAGAGCCCATATTATCTTGTCTTCTCTCTTGAATTGAATGCCTGCAAATTCCAGGTTAGTCCAATGCACGTGCACTATTATTATTATCCACACCATTCAGTCACTGCAAGTGAAGGGCAATAATGATGATATATGATGAAATGATTGAGATAAGAGGAGCTGGTATGAACTTGACCTATCTTGTTTTTGTAAATATGATTAGTTCATCATTCCTGATTCAGCCTATTATGAATAAACATGTTTGCAATGACAAGTAGAGATTATAGTTGCTTACGTCATGCTTAATTAGCTAGGAGTATATAATGGTTTACCTTGCGTGTCAACATGCTATTAAAATGGTTGTGATGTGGTATGATAGGGTGGTATCCTCCTTTGAATGATTCGAATGACTTGATTTGGCACATGTTCACGCATGTAGTTGAAATAAAATCAACATAGCGTTCACGATATTTATGTTCATGGTGGATTATATCCTACTCATGCTTGCACTCACTGTCTATTAATTTTAATGCATGTTCATGACTGTTGTCGCTCTCTAGTTGGTCGCTTCCCAGTCTTTTTCTAGCCTTCACTTGTACTAAGAGGGAATACTGCTTGTGCATCCACTTCCATAAAACCCAAAGTTATTCCATATGAGTCCACCATACATTCCTATATGCGGTATCTACCTAGCGTTCCAAGTAAATTTGTATGTGCCAAACTCTAAATCTTCAAATGAAATTCTGTTTTGTATGCTCGAATAGCTCATGTATCAACTAGGGTTGTATGTATCTTCCATGCTAGGTGGGTTATTCTCAAGAGGAGTGGACTCCGCTCCTCACTCACGAGAAAATGGCTGGTCATCGGGATGCCCAGTCCCATGCTCAAATCAAATCAAAATAATTGCAAACAAAACTCCCCAGGATTGTTCTTAGTTGGAGGCACCCGTTGTTTTGGGAAAACCATGGATTGATTCTTGTTGGTGGAGGGGGAGTATAAACTTTACCATTATGTTTGGGAACCGCCTATAATGTGTGTAGCATGGAAGATATCGAGATCTCTTGGTTGTTATATTGACAATGAAAGTATACCACCCAAAATATTATTATCTCTGTTTCAAAAATCAAGCTCTGGAACCTCTACAGATCCCTGCTTCCCTCTACGAAGGGCCTATCTATTTACTTTTATGTCGAGTCATCACACTCTTATTTAAAAGCACCAGTTGGAGAGCACCTCTATCATTTGCTTGCATTACTATTAGTTTATATTGGGTATGAATATGGTTGGATCTCTTTTACCATGAATTACAATGTTTAGTCAGTCCTTGATCTTTAAAGGTGCTCTGCATTTATGTTTTGCGGTCTCAGAAAGGGCTAGCGAGATACCATCCTGTTATATCATATTATGATTGTTTTGAGAAAGTGTTGTCATCCGAGGTTTATTATTATTGCTCGCTAGTTGATTATGCCATTGATATGAGTAAACATGAGACCTAAGTGTTGTTGTGAATATGGTTAGTTCATAATCTTTGCTGAAAACTTGAATGCTGGCTTTACATATTTACAACAACAAGAGCAAACAGAGTTTGTAAAAGTTTTTCTTTATCACTTTCAGTTTATCAACTGAATTGCTTGAGGACAAGCAAAGGTTTAAGCTTGGGGGAGTTGATACGTCTCCATCATATCTACTTTTACAAACACTTTTGCCCTTGTTTTGGACTCTAACTTGCATGATTTGAATGGAACTAACCCAGACTGACGCTGTTTTCAGCAGAACTGCCATGGTGTTATTTTTGTGCAGAAACAAAAGTTCTCGGAATGACCTGAAACTCCATAGAAGTTATTTTTGTATTTAATAAAAAATACTGGCAAAAGAATCAAGGCCATGGGGCCCACACACTATCCACGAGGGTGAGGGCGCGCCCCCCTGCCTCATGGGCCCCCTGGTGCTCCACCGACCTCAACTCCAACTCCATATATTCACGTTCGGGGAGAAAAAAATCAGAGAGAAAGATTCATCGTGTTTTACGATATGGAGCCGCCGCCAAGCCCTAAACTCTCTCGGGAGGGCTGATCTGGAGTCCGTTTGGGGCTCCGGAGAGGGGAATCCGTCGCCGTCGTCATCATCAACCATCCTCCATCACCATTTCATGATGCTCACCATCGTGCGTGAGTAATTCCATTGTAGGCTTGCTGGACGGTGATGGGTTGGATGAGATTTACCATGTAATCAAGTTAGTTTTGTTAGGGTTTGATCCCTAGTATCCACTATGTTCTGAGATTGATGTTGCTATGACTTTGCTATGCTTAATGCTTGTCACTAGGGCCTGAGTGCCATGATTTCAGATCTGAACCTATTATGTTTTCATGAATATATGTGAGTACTTGATCCTATCTTGCAAGTCTATAGTCACCTATTATGTGTTATGATCCGACAACCCCGAAGTGACAATAATCGGGATACTTCTCGGTGAGGACCGTAGTTTGAGGAGTTAATGTATTCACTAAGTGCTAATGATTTGGTCTGATACTCCATTGAAAGGAAGCCTTAATATCCCTTAGTTTCCATTAGGACCCCGCTGCCACGGGAGGGTAGGACAAAAGATGTCATGCAAGTTCTTTTCCATAAGCACGTATGACTATATTCGGAATACATGCCTACATTACATTGATGAACTGGAGCTAGTTCTGTGTCACCCTATGTTATAACTATTACATGAGGAATCGCATCCGACATAATTATCCATCACCTATCCAATGCCTACGAGCTTTTCACATATTGTTCTTTGCTCAGTTACTTTGTCGTTGCCACTGTTACAATTACCACAAAACTGCTACGGTTATTTTTGCTACCGTTACTGTTACTTCCATACTACTTTGCTACTAATTACTTTGCTGCAGATACTAAGTTATCCAGGTGTGGTTGAATTGACAACTCAACTGCTAATACTTGAGAATATTCTTTGGCTCCCCTTGTGTCGAATCAATAAATTTGGGTTGAATACTCTACCCTCGAAAACTATGCGATCCCCTATACTTGTGGGTTATCAGTGGGTTCCCCTCTCTCTCTCCTA
>NC_041385.1:691789578-691799846 GCF_002162155.2 Triticum dicoccoides | reverse complement strand
GGGTTCTGGTAACCTCTCGGTACTCCAAAAACATTCGAAACTTCCCGAAACCATTCCGGTCTCTGAATGTAACCTTCCAATATATCAATCTTCATCTCTCGACCATTTCGAGACTCCTCATATGTCCATGATCTCATCCGGGACTCCGAACAACCTTCGGTCACCAAAACACATAACTCGTATAATACCAATTGTCATCGAACGTTAAGCGTGTGGACCCTACGGGTTTGAGAACTATGACCGAGACACCTCTCCGGTTAATAACCAATAGCGGTACCTGGATTCTCATATTGGTTCCCACATATTGTACGAAGATCTTTATCGGTCGAACCGCAATGTCAACATAGCTATTCCCTTTGTCATCGGTATGTTACTTGCCCGAGATTCGATCGTCGGTATCTCTATACCTAGTTCAATCTCATTACCTGCAAGTCCCTTTAATCGTTCTGTAGTGCAGCATCATGTAACTAACTCATTAGTCACATTACTTGCAAGGCTACATATGATGTGCATTACCGGGAGGGCCTAGAGATACCTCTCCGATACTCGGAGTGACAAATCCTAATCTCGATCTATGCAAACCCAACAAACACCTTCAGAGATACCTGTAGAGCATATTTATAATCACCTAGTTACGTTGTGACGTTTGATAGCATAGAAGGTATTCCTCCGGTGTCCGGGAGTTGCATAATCTCATAGTCGAAGGAATATATATTTGACACGAAGAAAGCAGTAGCAATAAAACTGAACGATTATTATGCTAAGCTAACAGATGGGTCTTGTCCATCACATCATTCTACTAATGATGTGATCCCGTTATCAAATGACAACTCATGTCCATGGCTAGGAAACTTAACCATCTTTGATCAACGAGCTAGTCTAGTAGAGGCATACTAGGGACATGTAGTTTTGTCTATGTATTCACACATGTGTCAAGTTTCTGGTTAATATAACTCTAGCATGAATAATAAACATTTATCATGAATAAGGAAATATAAAATAAGAACTTTATTATTGCTTCTAGGGCATATTTCCTTCAGTCCGGTTAGGTCCGGCCACACCTAACTCCTCAAAGTTTAAGGATTTACGGTTTAACAGAGCATTTGAGGAGTTATAAGATAGGCTAGAGTTGCCTAACCATGCTAAATAGCTCTCTTTAATTTTGAGCTATGAACCGAAGCAATCCTATAGTTATGGGCAATTTTTCTTTAAAATAACCTACAAGCTAAGGTGGCATCGCCTGATTGGGAGGAAGGAGGCCCCACCCTGCAATGGGGGGGTGAATCAAGAGACGACACATATGTTCGCAGAACACTTTGCGTAGATGGAGTCCGTAAGTAGAACATTTCTCTATGAACCGTTCACTCAAACCATGGACTTTGTGAAAAAATTGTAAAAGGATAATATATGTTAGGAATGCTAAAAAAACTCATAAACAAAGCATTATTAGTGTCACGTGAAAAAATACGAGGGACGAATATATTGCCCTCATTTTTTAGTTGGAAAAGACAGGATACCATATTTTTGGATGAACTTTTACATCTTCCTGATGAAAAGCATACCCGGTGTTTACTAAACTTTTCATGCATTTTCTGAAACTTGAAAGGTGCAAAGGTGTGAGGAAGATATCATCTTCTAAAATATTTGGAAAATCCTAAAACAACCCCTTGGGTGGGAAAACTGAAGGAAATATGCCCTAGAGGCAATAATAAAGTTATTATTTATTTCCTTATATCATGATAAATGTTTATTATTCATGCTAGAATTGTATTAACCGGAAACATAATACATGTGTGAATACATAGACAAACATAGTGTCACTAGTATGCCTCTACTTGACTAGCTCGTTTATCAAAGATGGTTATGTTTCCTAGCCATGGACAAAAGAGTTGTCATTTGATTAACGGGATCACATCATTAGAAGAATGATGTGATTGACTTGACCCATTCCGTTAGCCTTAGCACTTGATCGTTTAGTATGTTGCTACTGCTTTCTTCATGACTTATACATGTTCCTATGACTATGAGATTATGCAACTCCCGTTTACCGGAGGAACACTTTGTGTGCTACCAAACGTCACAACGTAACTGGGTGATTATAAAGGAGCTCTACAGGTGTCTTCAAAGGTACATGTTGGGTTGGTGTATTTCGAGATTAGGATTTGTCACTCCGATTGTCGGAGAGGTATCTCTGGGCCCACTCGGTAATACACATCACTATAAGCCTTGCAAGCATTGCAACTAATGAGTTAGTTGCGGGATGATGTATTACATAACGAGTAAAGAGACCTGCCGGTAATGAGATTGAACTAGGTATTAAGATACCGACGATCAAATCTCAGGCAAGTAACATACCGATGACAAAGGGAACAACATATGTTGTTATGCGGTTTGACCGATAAAGATCTTAGTAGAATATGTGGGAGCCAATATGAGCATCCAGGTTCCGCTATTGGTTATTGACCGGAAACGTGTTTCGGTCATGTCTACATTGTTCTCGAACCCGTAGGGTCCGCACGCTTAAGGTTTCGATGACAGTTATATTATGAGTTTATGAGTTTTGATGTACCAAAGGAGTTCGGAATCCCGGATGAGATCGGAGACATGACAAGGAGTCTAGAAATGGTCGAGATGTAAAGATCGATATATTGGATGACTATATTCGGAGTTCGGAAAGGTTCCGAGTGATTCGGGTATTTTTCGGAGTACCGGAGAGTTGCAGGAATTCGCCGGGGAGTATATGGGCCTTATTGGACCATACGGGAATAGAGGAGAGAGGCCAAAAGGAAGGAGGCATGCGCCCCCCCTCTGGTCCGAATTGGACAAGGGGCGCAGCCCCCTTTTCCTTCTTCCTCTCCCCCTCTTTCCCCTTCTCCTACTCCAACAAGGAAGGAGGGAGTCCTACTCCCGGTGGGAGTAGGACTCCCCTTGGCGCGCCCCCTCCTAGGTCGGCCGCCCCTCCCCCCTTGCTCCTTTATATACGGGGGCAGGGGGCACCTCTAGACACAACAACAATTGATCATTGATCTCTTAGCCGTGTGCGGTGCCCCCTCCACCATAGTCCTCCTCGATAATATTGTAGCGGTGCTTAGGCGAAGCCCTGCGATGGTAGAACATCAAGATCGTCACCACGCCGTCTTGCTGACGGAACTCTCCCTCGACACTCGGCTGGATCGGAGTTCGAGGGACGTCATTGAGTTGAACGTGTGCTAGAACTCGGAGGTGCCGTAGTTTCGGTGCTTGATCGGTCGGGCCGTGAAGACGTACGGCTATATCAACCGCATTGTCATAACGCTTCCGCTTTCGGTCTACGAGGGTACGTGGACAACACTCTCCCCTCTCGTTGATATGCATCACCATGATCTTGAGTGTGCGTAGGAAAATTTTGAAATTACTATGTTACACAACAGTGGCATCTGAGCCTAGGTTTTATGCGTTGATGTTATATGCACAAGTAGAACACAAGTGAGTTGTGGGCGATACAAGTCATACTGCTTACGATCATGTCATACTTTGGTTCAGCGGTATTGTTGGATGAAGTGGCCCGGACCGACATTATGCGTTCGCTTACGCAAGACTGGTTCTACCGACGTGCTTTGCACACAGGTGGCTGGCGGGTGTCAGTTTCTCCAACTTTAGTTGAACTGAGTGTGGCTACGCCCGGTCCTTGAGAAGGTTAAAACATCACTAACTTGACGAACTATCGTTGTGGTTTTGATGCGTAGGTAAGAACGGTTCTTGCTCAGCCCGTAGCAGCCACGTAAAACTTGCAACAACAAAGTAGAGGATGTCTAACTTGTTTTTTAGGGCATGTTGTGATGTGATATGGTCAAGACGTGATGCTATATTTTATTGTATGAGATGATCATGTTTTGTAACCGAAGTTATCGGCAACTGGCAGGAGACATATGGTTGTCGCTTTATTGTATGAAATGCAAATGCCCTGTAATTGATTTACTTTATCACTAAGCGGTAGCCATAGTCATAGAAGCAATAGATGGCGAAATGACAATGATCCTACGATGGAGATCAAGGTGTCGCGCCGGTGACGATGGTGATCACGACGGTGCTTCGGAGATGGAGATCACAAGCACAAGATGATGATGGCCATATCATATCACTTATATTGATTGCATGTGATGTTTATCTTTTATGCATCTTATCTTGCTTTGATTGACGGTAGCATTTTAAGATGATCTCTCACTAATTTTCAATAAGTGTTCTCCCTGAGTATGCACCGTTGCGAAAGTTCTTCGTGCTGAGACACCACATGATGATTGGGTGTGATAGGCTCTACGTTCAAATACAACGGGTGCAAAACAGTTGCACACGTGGAATACTCAGGTTAATCTTGACGAGCCTAGCATATACAGATATGGCCTCGGAACACGGAGACCGAAAGGTCGAACGTGAATCATATAGTAGATATGATCAACATAGTGATGTTCACCATTGAAAACTACTCCATCTCACGTGATGATCGGACATGGTTTAGTTGATTTAGATCATGTGATCACTTAGATGACTAGAGAGATGTCTGTCTAAGTGGGAGTTCTTACGTAATATGATTAATTGAACTTTAATTTATCATGAACTTAGTCCTGGTAGTATTTTGCAAATTATGTTGTAGATCAATAGCTCGCATTGTTGCTTCCCTATGTTTTTGCTTCCCTATGTTTTTATATGTGTTCCTAGAGAAAACTAAGTTGAAAATGTTAGTAGCAATGACGCGGACTTGGTCCGTGATCTGAGGTTTATCCTCATTGCTGCACAGAAGAATTATGTCCTTGATGCACCGCTAGGTGACAGACCTATTGCAGGAGCAGATGCGGACGTTATGAACGTTTGGCTAGCTCAAAATGATGACTACTTGATAGTTTTGAGCACCATGCTTTATGGCTTAGAACCGGGACTACAAAAACGTTTTTGAAATGTCATGGAACATATAAGATGTTTCAAGAGATGAAATTGGTATTTCAGACTCATGCCCATGTCAAGAGGTATGAGACCTTTGACAAATACTTCGCCTAAAATATGGAGGAGAATTGCTCAACTAGTGAGCAAGTGCTTAGATTGTTTGAGTACTACAATCGCTTGAATCAAGTGGGAGTTAATCTTCCAGATAAGATAGTGATTAGCAGAGTTCTCTAGTCACCATCACCAAGTTACTGGAACTTCGTGATGAACTATAAATGCAAGGGATGACGAAATCGATTCCCGAGCTCTTCGTGATGCTGAAATCGACGAAGGTAGAAATCAAGAAAGAGCATCAAGTGTTGATGATTGACAAGACCACTAGTTTCAAGAAAAGGGCAAAGGGAAAGAAAGGGAACTTCAAGTAGAATGACAAGCAAGTTGTCACTCCCGCGAAGAATCACAAAGCTAGACCAAAGCCTGAAACTTAGTGCTTACACTGCAAAGGAAATGGTCACTGGAAGCGGAAATGCCCTGAATATTTGGTGGATAAGAAGGATGGCAAAGTGAACAAAGGTATATTTGATGTACAGGTTATTGATGTGTACCTTACTAGTGTTTATAGTAGCCCCTGAGTATTTGATACTTGTTCAATTGCTAAAAAATAGTAACTCGAAACAGGAGTTACAGAATAAACAGAGACTAGTTGAGAGTGAAGTGATGATGTGTGTTGGAAGTGGTTCCAAGATTGATATGATCATCATCGCACACTTCCTATACTTTCGGGATTAATGTTAAACGTAAATAAATGTTATTTAGCGTTTGCGTTGAGCATGAATATGATTTGATCGTGTTTATTGCAATACGGTTATTGATTTAAAGTCAGAGAATAATTGTTGTTCTGTTTACATGAATAAAACCTTCAATGGCCATACACCCAATGAAAATAGTTTGTTGGATCTCGATCGTAGTGATACACATATTCATAATATTGATGCCAAAAGATGCAAAGTTGATAATGATAGTGCAACATATTTGTGGCACTGCCGTTTAGGTCATATCGGTGTAAAGCGCATGAAGAAACTCCATAAAGATGGATTTTTGGAATCACTTGGTTATGAATCATTTGATGCTTGCGAACCGTGCCTTTTGGGCAAGATGACTAAAACTCCGTTCTCCGGAACAATGGAATGAGCTACTGACTTATTGGAAATAATACATACCGATGTATGTGATCCAATGAGTGTTGATGCTCGTGGCAAGTATTATTTTCTGACCTTCACAGATGATTTGAGCAGATATGGGTATATCTACTTAATGAAACACAAGTCTGAAACATTTGAAAAGTTCAAAGAATTTCAGAGCGAAGTGGAGAATCATCGTAACAAGAAAATAAAGTTTCTACGATCTGATCGCGGAGGAGAATATTTGAGTTACGAGTTTGGCCTTCATATAAAACAATGTGGAATAGTTTCACAGTTCACACCACCTGGAAACACCACAATGTTATGGTGTGTCCGAATGTTGTAACCGCACTTTATTGGATATTGTGCGACCTATGTTGTCTGTTATCGGTTTACCACTATCGTTTTGGGGTTATGCATTAGAGACAGTTGCATTCACTTTAAAAAGGGCACCATAAAAATCCGTTGAGACGACGCCATATGAACTGTGGTTTGGCAAGAAATCAAAGTTGTCGTTTCTTAAAGTTTGGGGCTGCGATGCTTATGTGAAAAAGTTTCAACCTGATAAGCTCAAACCCAAATCGGAGAAGTGCGTCTTCATAGAATACCCAAAGGAAATTGTTGGGTACACCTTCTATCACAGATCCGAAGGCAAAAGTCTTTGTTGGTAAGAATGGATCCTTTCTAGAGAAGAAGTTTCTCTCGAAAGAAGTGAGTGGGAGGAAAGTAGAACTTGATGAGGTAATTGTACCTTCTCCCTTATTGGAAAGTAGTTCATCACAGAAATCAGTTCCAGTGATTCCTACACCAATTAGTGAGGAAGTTAATGATGATGGTCATGAAACTTCAGATCAAGTTGCTACCAAACCCCCTAGGTCTTCCAGAGTAAGATCCACACCAGAGTGGTACGGTAATCATGTTCTGGAAGTCATGTTACTAGACCATGATGAACCTACGAACTATGAGGAAGTGATGATGAGCCCAAATTCCGCGAAATGGCTTGAGGCCATACAATCTAAGATATGATCCATGTATGAGAACAAAGTATGGACTTTGATTGACTTGCTCGATGATCAGCAAGCCATGTTAAATAAATGGATCTTCAAGAGGAAGACAGACACTGATAGTAGTGTTACTATCTACTAAGCTTGACTTGTTGCGAAAGGTTTTCGACAAGTTCAAGGTGTTGAATACGATGAGATTTTCTCACTCGTAATGATACTTAAGTCTTTCAGAATCATGTTAGCAATTGCCACATTTTTTTGAAATCTGGCAAATGGATGACAAAATTGCATTCCTTAAATGGATATTTCTTAAAGAAGTGTTGTATATGATACAACCAGAAGGTTTTGTAAATCCTAAAGGTGCTAACAAAATGTGCAAGCTCCAGCGATCAATCAATGGACTGGTGCAAGCATCTCGGAGTTGGAATATACGCTTTGATGAGTTGATCAAAGCATATGGTTCTATACAGACTTTTGGAAAGACCTGTATTTACAAGAAAGTGAGTGGGAGCACTACAGCCTTTCTGATAAGTATATGTGAATGACATATTCTTGATCGGAAATGATGTAGAATTTTCTGGAAAGCATAAAGGAGTGTTTGAAAAGAGTTTTTCAAAGAAAGACCTCAGTAAAGCTACTTACACATTGAGCATCAAGATCTATAGAGATAGATCAAGACGCTTGATAAGATTTTCAACGAGTACATACCTTGACAAGATTTTGAAGTAGTTCAAAATGGAACAGTCAAAGAAAGAGTTCTTGCATGTGTTGCAAAAGGTATGAAATTGAGTAAGACTCAAATCCCGACCATGACAAAAAAAAGAAAGAGAATGAAAGTCATTCCCTGTGCATCAATCATAGGTTCTATAAAAGTATGCCATGCTATGGACCAGACCTATTGTATACCTTGCTCTGAATTTGGCAAAGGGATACAATTTTTATCTAATAGTAGATCACTGGACAGCGGTCAAGAATATCCTTAGTGAGGACTAAGGAGATGTGTCTCGATTATGGAGGTGATAAAAGAGTTCGTCGTAAAAGTTACATCGGTGCAAACTTTTACACTGATCTAGATGACTCTAAGTCTCAATCTGGATACATATTGAAAGTCGTAGCAATAAGCTAGAGTAGCTCCGTGCAGAGCATTATAGACATAGAATATTTGCAAAATACATACGGTTCTGAATGTGATAGACCCGTTGACTAAACTTCTCTCACGAGCAAAACATGAGCATACTTAGTACTCTTTTGGGTGTTAATCACATAGCAATGTGAACTAGATTATTGACTCTAGTAAACCCTTTGGGTGTTGATCACATGACAATGTGAACTATGGGTATTAATCACATACAGATGTGAATATTGGTGTTGAATCACATGCTGATGTGAACTAGATTATTGACTCTAGTGCAAATGGGAGAATGAAGGAACTATGCCCTAGAGGCAATAATAAAGTTATTATTTATTTCCTTATATCATGATAAATGTTTATTATTCATGCTAGAATTGTATTAACCGGAAACATAATACATGTGTGAATACATAGACAAACATAGTGTCACTAGTATGCCTCTACTTGACTAGCTCGTTTATCAAAGATGGTTATGTTTCCTAGCCATGGACAAAAGAGTTGTCATTTGATTAACGGGATCACATCATTAGAAGAATGATGTGATTGACTTGACCCATTCTGTTAGCCTTAGCACTTGATCGTTTAGTATGTTGCTACTGCTTTCTTCATGACTTATACATGTTCCTATGACTATGAGATTATGCAACTCCCGTTTACCGGAGGAACACTTTGTGTGCTACCAAACGTCACAACATAACTGGGTGATTATAAAGGATCTCTACAGGTGTCTCCAAAGGTACATGTTGGGTTGGCGTATTTCGAGATTAGGATTTGTCACTACTATTGTCGGAGAGGTATCTCTGGGCCCACTCGGTAATACACATCACTATAAGCCTTGCAAGCATTGCAACTAATGAGTTAGTTGCGGGATGATGTATTACGTAACGAGTAAAGAGACTTGCCGGTAACGAGATTGAACTAGGTATTAAGATACCGACGATCAAATCTCGGGCAAGTAATATACCGATGACAAAGGGAACAACGTATGTTGTTATGAGGTTTGACCGATAAAGATCTTCGTAGAATGAGTGGGAGCCAATATGATCATCCAGGTTCCGCTATTGGTTATTGACCAGAAACGTGTTTCAGTCATGTCTACATTGTTCTCGAACCCGTAGGATCCGCACGCTTAGGGTTTCGATGACAGTTATATTATGAGTTTATGAGTTTTGATGTACCAAAGGAGTTCGGAGTCCCTGATGAGATCGGAGACATGACGAGGAGTCTCGAAATGGTCAAGACGTAAAGATCGATATATTGGACGACTATATTCGGAGTTCAGAAAGATTCCGAGTGATTCGGGTATTCTTCGGAGTACCGGAGAGTTACAGGAATTCGCCGAGGAGTATATGGGCCTTATTGGGCCATACGGGAATAGAGGAGAGAGGCCAAAAGGAAGGAGGTCTGCGCCCCCCCTCTGGTCCGAATTGGACAAGGGGCGTAGCCCCCTTTTCCTTCTTCCTCTCCCCCTCTTTCCCCTTCTCCTACTCCAACAAGGAAGGAGGGAGTCCTACTCCCGGTGGGAGTAGGACTCCCCTTGGTGCGCCCCCTCTTAGGCCAGCCGCCCCTCACCCTTGCTCCTTTATATACGGGGGCAGGGGGGCACCTCTAGACACAACAACAATTGATCATTGATCTCTTAGCCGTGTGCGGTGCCCCCCTCCACCATAGTCCTCCTCGATAATATTGTAGTGGTGCTTAGGCGAAGCCCTGCGACGGTAGAACATCAAGATCGTCACCACGCCGTCTTGCTGACGGAACTCTCCCTCGACAGTCGGCTGGATCGGAGTTCGAGGGACGTCATCGAGCTGAACGTGTGCTAGAACTCGGAGGTGCCGTAGTTTCGGTGCTTGATCGGTCGAGCCGTGAAGACGTATGACTACATCAACCGTGTTGTCATAATGCTTCCGCTTTCGGTCTACGAGGGTACGTGGAAAACACTCTCCCCTCTTGTTTATATGCATCACCATGATCTTGCGTGTGCGTAGGAAAATTTTGAAATTACTACGTTACACAACAAAAACTCCTCGTCTC
>NC_041385.1:691761943-691789403 GCF_002162155.2 Triticum dicoccoides | reverse complement strand
ATCCTCGTTCGCCCTCTTTCCTTCCCTTGCCACCGCTGGCTCGCGTAGACGGGCAAAGCCCGGCTGGCGTCGGTGGTGCAGGGTGGAGGGACCCTTTTCCTCTCCTTGCGGTGTGGGCTGTGTGGGACAACTACATTGAGCGGAGGAGTGCGGCTGTGTGGGGCGACGTGGCGCGGCCGGGCGGTGGCTCCCTGATGCAGAGGTGCAGACGGCTGCACGTCAGATTCGGGTGGAGTGTGCCTGGGCAGGGAGGCGGTCGTGGGATGCGCGATCTAGATCTGGATCAGGGGTTCCTTTGGCAGGCTGCTTGCAGGAGGCACGGGCTGAGGCGGCGTGGGCCAGCCATCTCTAGTGGACTCGGTTGCTGGAGGAGGTTGGTGTGGGGATGTGCCATCGTGGGCTATTCCGATGGCGTTTGCGGCTGGAGTGTCCCGTCCGGGGGCACGGGTGGGGCAGCTTAGGGTTTCTTGAGCGGCGATGGGACAGGGCTGCTGCCTTGGTTGGCGCGGTCGATCTAGGGCTGCAGCGGTCTTCTAGCAGCTGACATGGATGTGGAGAGTGGTGGAGGATGGCGGTCGGCGGCGCGCAGTGATACGTCTCCAACGTATCTATAATTTTTTATTGTTCCATGTTGTTATATTATCATTCTTGGATGTTTTACAATCATTTTATAATAATTTTATATTATTTTTTGTACTAACCTATTGACATAGTGCCCAGTGTCAGTTGCTGTTTTCTGCATGTTTTTACATCACAGGAAATCAATATCAAACGGAGTCCAAACACAACGAAACTCCTGGAGGATTGTTTTTTGGGGCCAGAAGACATCTAGTGGGCCAAGGAAGCACCTGGGGGTGGCTCAAGGGGAGCAACACCCACTAGGGCGCGCCAGGAGGCCCAAGCGCCCTCGTGGGTTGTGCCAACCTCGGGTGCCCCCCGAACCTCCTCTTTGCTCTATAAATACCCTAATATTCCAGAAACCCAAGGGGAGTCGAAGAAAATCAATTCTAGCCGGCGCAGAGTCTAGAACCACCAGATCCAATCTAGACACCATCATGGAGGGGTTCACCACTTCCATTGGTGCCTCTCCGATGATGCTTGAATAGTTCTTTGTAGACCTATGGGTCCGTAGTTAGTAGCTAGTGTTGGAATTATTGGGCATAGCCCATATAATAATTCATATTTTCTGCCAATAATTCAAAGTAAATCCCAGATGCTCATGTGGCCCATCCATGCATGATAAGGTTGTGTGGAAAATTGACCCATGCCACGTGTATGCGTTGTTTTATCACGCGAGAAGAAACTTGAAACAATTGACGCATAAATGAGAGAAGAAACCGAACACTTCGTGTGAGTTTTAGTGCGCTCGTTTCTTCTCTCCTTAATGGTTTTTAGTGCATCATTTTAATGGTGTTTATTGCATCGGTTTTCTTCTACTAATGAAGGCTCCGTTTCAACTTTTCTCACATATATAAGAGGTCGCTCCTCTGTTATTCAAAAATTACAATGACTCTTCGTCTCATTCCAAAGCATTGCGCCGCTTATCTCTTTCCCATCTCGCTTCCTCACATGCATCGGGGAGTGAGACAGCAGGCCTCCGAAACCCTGCCTCTTGTGATCCAGTACGGGAGAGGGGCGATTAGGTTTTTGTTGAGTGCCTCCGCATGACTGCTTGATTTTTCTTCATCGTGGCTGCGAACGACGACATCCTCGACGATGAGTTCCCCAACGACGACTTCTTCCCTGACGTCGACGACCTCTTCGACGACATGACGAACGACATGGTCGCATCTTCTGCTGCTGTTTCGTACGTCATCTTATCCTCTCTGTCAGGGCTGGCATTTGGTTTACTGCTACTAGTGATCGATATGGATATGTTACTCGTTTCTTATTATCTCAACTGCATGACTAGTTTCGCAAATCAGTTGCATGTCTCAATTGTTCTCTCTATCATGTTAATCATGTTTTACCTATTGTTTTTCTGGATTAAACATAATGGAAAAAGGCCTAATTATTCAACAATCCAAGAACCTAAAATGTGTAGGCAATTTTCTCCTATTCCTTTTGCTACAACTCTCAAGCCCGCACCGTTTGAAGGTGTCAACTATAAGAGGTGGTGTGCAATGGCAGTTCTTTGGCTTACCACCATGAATTGTTTTCATGCCTCTAAAGGCAAGCCAGAGGGAGAGCTGACTACCGAGCAGGAGCAAGCTTTCTAGACAACAGACACCCTCTTCAGAGGTGCCGTTCTGAGTGTTCTTGGCGACAAGATCGTCGATCCATTCATGACCATCATGGTCCGTAAGGATATGTGGGATGCCCTCGAGGCCAAGTTTGGGGTTGCGAACGCAGGAAGTGAGTTGTATATCATGGAACCGTATCATGACTACAAGATGACTGATGACCGCTCCGTTGTTGAGCAGGCTCATGAGATTCAGTCGCTCACTAAAGAACTTGAGCATCTGAATTGTGTGTTACCAGACAAATTCATTGCCGGGGGCATCATTGCCAAGCTTCCACCTTCGTGGAGGAATTTTGCTACCTCTTTGAACAACAAGAGGCAAGAGTTTACTGTTGTCAATCTTATTGGCACTCTTGATGTGGAATAAAAGGCGAGGGCAAAAGATACACGTGCTCGAATTCATGAGGGGAATTCTAGAGCCAATTTGGTACAGAAGAAAAATTTCCAACCTCACAAACCCAAGAACAAAAACAACTATGCGGGCAAAGGAAAGTTTGACATCAAGTACAAAGCCCCACAACAACCTGTCAACTTCAAGAAGAAGAAGGAGACTTATAAGAAGAAAGGAAAGTGCCATGTATGTGGCAGTGAAGAACATTGGGCTTAATCCTGCAAGGACCGCTGGGACATGCGTCAGAACGAGAACAATGGCAAGACCGCTAATGTTGTTTTTGGCGATGTTGAGATGAAAGATGTCGGGTATGGTAAATTTCCTACCATTCTTTCAGTATGTCATTCTCCTGATTGGTGGATTGACACCGGTGCCAATGTACATGTGTGTTCTGACATAAACATGTTTTCTTCTTATCAGGTCGCAAGAACTACACCCGTGCTGATGGGAAACGGGACACATACTTCTATTCATGGTGTTGGTACGGTCGAACTGAAGTTTACTTCGGGAAAGATCGTGCGGCTAAAGAGCGTGCAACATGTCCCTGCTACAAATAAAAATCTTGTTAGCGGATCTCATTTGTGTCGAGATGGCTATAAGTTGGTGTTTGAGTCCTATAAGGTTGTAGTGTCCAAGTGTGGACAATTTGTTGGAAATGGCTATGAGAGCGGAGGCTTGTTCCGCTTATCTTTGTCAGACTTTTGCACTAAAGTTATTAATCATGTTTGTAGTGAAACTGAATCAAATGTTTGGCATCCACGACTTTGTCATATTAACTTTGATTGCATGACGCGGCTAGCAAATTTGAGTTTAATCCCGAAATTTACAATTGTCAAAGGTTATAAGTGCCAAGTATGTGTGCAAGCAAAGCAACCTCGCAAGTCTCATACGACTGCTGAAGCGAGGAATTTGGCACCACTTGAACTCATACATTCAGATATTTGTGAGATGAATGGTGTGTTGACAAAAGGTGGAAAAATATACTTCATGACTCTAATTGATGACTCTACTAGATATTGCATGATATATCAGTTGAAAACAAAAGATGGGGCTTTGCACTACTTTAAAATCTACAAATTCAAAGCAGAGAATCAACTCGATCGAAAGATCAAAAGGTTTAGGTCAGACCGCGGTGGAGAGTATTTTTCAAATGGGCTCAATTTATTCTATGAGGAATATGGTATAATCCATGAGAGGACGCCTCCCTATTCTCCCTAGTCAAATGGGGTTGCCGAACGAAAGAACCGCACTCTAACTGATTTGGTTAATGCCATGTTAGACACAACGGGACTTTCCAAGGAATGGCGGGGGAGGTTTGGATGACTGCAAGTCATGTCCTAAATAGAGTTCCCACGAAGAATAAAGAGATTACCCCATTCGAGGAATGGGGAAGGAAAAGGCTTAAACTCTCCCACTTACAAACTTGGGGTTGTTTGGCTAAAGTCAACATGCCAATTACCAAGAAGCGTAAGCTTGGACCAAAAACAATTGATTGTGTTTTCCTGGGTTATGCTTTCCATAGCATTGGCTATAGATTTCTAGTGGTGAAATCTGAGATACTTGACATGAATGTTGGTACAATCATGGAGTTGAATGATGCGACTTTCATTGAGGATATTTTCCCTATAAAGGATATGCCTAGCTCATCTAGACAGAGGTCAAAGACAACTCCTGGACCTATTGTTCCATTGGAACATTCCGAGAAGAAACACACAGATATTCCTGAGGATGATGACAATGAAGCTCCTAGAAGGGGCAAGAGACAAAGGACCAGAAAGTCATTTGGTGAAGATTTCATTGTGTATCTCGTGAATGATACTCCCACTTCTATTTCAGAAGCTTATTCATCTCCTGATGCTGACTACTAGAAAGAAGATGTGCATAGTGAGATGGATTCCATCATGGCTAACAGGACATGGGAGGTCATAGATCGTCTTTATGGGTGTAAACCTGTAGGGTGTAAGTGGGTGTTTAAGAAAAAGCTTAGGCCCGATGGTACAATTGAAAAGTACAAGGCGCGGCTTGTAGCCAAGGGATATACCCAAAAAGAAGGTGAAGATTTCTTTGATACTTATGTGCCCGTGGCTAGATTGACCACTATTCGAGTACTACTCTCATTGGCTGCCTCACATAATCTTCTCGTTCATCAAGTGGACGTTAAGACAGCTTTCCTAAATGGAGAGTTGGAGGAGGAAATTTACATGGAACAACCCAATGGTTTTGTAGTATATGGTCATGAAGGAAAGGTGTGTAAATTGTTGAAATCTTTGTATGGTTTGAGACAAGAACCTAAGCAATGGCACGAGAAGTTCGAAAGAACTTTGACATCTACGGACTTTGTTGCAAACGAAGCCGACAAGTGTGTGCACTATCGCCATGGTGGGGGCGAGGGAGTTATATTATGTTTGTATGTTGACGACATACTTATATTTGGAACAAATCTCAAAGTCATTGAGGAAGTGAAAGATTTTCTGAATCAAAACTTTAGATGAAAGACCTTGGAGTAGCTGATGTTATCTTGAACATCAAGCTTTTAAGAGGTGGTGATGGTGGGATCACTCTGCTACAGTCTCACTATGTGGAGAAGGTTCTGGATCGCTTTGGATATTCAGATTGCAAACCTTCTTCAACACCTTATGATCCGAGTGTTTTTATTCGGAAGAACGAAGGAGAAACAAAGGATCAATTGAGATATTCTCAAATCATTTGCTTTCTTATGTATTTAGCTAGTGCTACGAGGCCTGATATTTCGTTTGCTTTGAGTAAACTAAGCCAGTTTGTTTCAAACCCGGGAGATGTTCATTGGCATGCACTTGAGAGAATAATGTGCTATCTGAAAGGTACTGCGAGTTATGGACTTCACTATACCGGGTATCCAAGAGTACTTGAAGGTTATAGTGATGCGAATTGGATATCTGATGCTGATGAGCTTAAAGCCACAAGTGGTTATGTGTTTACACTTGGTGGTGCTGCTATTTCCTGGAAGTCTTGCAAGCAGAACTCACAGCGTTAGACACGGCAACAGTTGAAGCAGAATGGCTTCGAGAACTTTTGATGGACTTGTCGGTAGTTGAAAAACCAATACCAGCTATTCTAATGAACTATGATAATGAAACTGTGACCATCAAGGTAAACAGTTCTAAGGATAATAAGAAGTCATCAAGACACGTGAGAAGGAGACTGAAATCTGTCAGGTTCATGAGAAACCCCAGAGTTATAGCGTTGGACTATATAAACACATCGAAGAATCTGGAAGATCCCTTCACAAAGGGTTTATCACGAAATGTGATAGACAATGCATCAAAGGAGATGGGATTGAGACCCACTACATAAGTTGTTCATGGTGGTAACCCATTCTTTGTGATTGGAGATCCCGTGAATTAGAATTGGCAAGACAAGCTATTGAATAAATGAGAGGAGAATATTTAATTTGTAAAAATCTACTCCGTTATGATGCAATTCTCTTCTAATATGTATGGTAGGCTGATATTTATCTTAATGTGTTCTGAATGGCTTGGGTAGGCAAAGATGTTGTCCTACAGAACATCTAGAAAGAACACACCTATATGAGTTAGACTGTTGAACCTCGCAGTCTATGAGAGTTCGATGTTCTCTAATAAACTCATGAAGAGGCCCCGGAGTATGACGTATATGCTCCTACCCGTGGGAATGTTTTCAGCGGTCTAGTATCGGTCAAGGATTTTACATGAAACTTGTTTGCACAAAACTTGCAGTTCAAGGCGTAGTCCACTGTTCAAGTTGTGAACGAGTGTAGCATGGAGTTCTAGGTGGAAGTTCAACTTTATAGTCTCCACTGAAACACCGGTATATAAGCAATGTTTTGAAACCATAGGCAAATTATATGTGCCTCTGGATCTGGTGGGGGATTGTTGGAATTATTGGGCATAGCCCATATAATAATTCATATTTTCTGCGAATAATTCGAAGTAAATCCCAGATGCTCATGTGGCCCATCCATGCATGATAAGGTTGTGTGGAAAATTGACCCATGCCACGTGTATGCGTTGTTTTATCACGCGAGAAGAAACTTGAAACAATTGACGCATAAATGGGAGAAGAAACTGAACACTTCGTGTGAGTTTTAGTGCGCTCGTTTCTTCTCTCCTTAATGGTTTTTAGTGTGTCTGTTTAATGGTGTTTATTGCATCGGTTTCTCTTCTACTAATGAAGGCTCCGTTTCAACTTTTCTCACGTATATAAGAGGTCGCTCCTTTGTTGTTCAAAAATTACAACGACTCTTTGTCTCATTCCAAAGCATTGCGCCGCTTATCTCTTTCCATCTCGCTTCCCGGCATGCACCGGGGAGTGAGACAGCAGGCCTCCAAAACCCCGCTTCTTGTGATCCGGTATGGGAGAGGGGCGATTAGGTTTTTGGTAGTGCCTCCACACGACTGCTGGATATTTCTTCATCGTGGCTGCGAACGACGACATCCTCGACGACAAGTTTCCCAATGACGACTTCTTCCCCAACGTCGATGACCTCTTCGACGACATGACGAACGACACGGTCGCATCTTCTAATGTTGTTTCATACGTCATCTTATCCTCTCTGTCAGGGCTGGCATTTGGTTTACTGCTACTAGTGATCGACATGGATATGTTACTCGTTTCTTATTATCTCAACTGCATGACTAGTTTCACAAATCAATTGCATGTCTCAATTGTTCTCTCTATCATGTTAATCATGTTTTACCTATTGTTTTTCTAGATTAAACATAATGGAAAAATGCCTAATTATTCAACAGCTAGATGGCTTCCTCTCTCTCTCTCTCTTGACTATCAATACAATGGTCTCTTGGATGCTTGATACGTCTCCAACGTATCTATAATTTTTGATTGTTCCATGCTATTATATTACCCCTTTTGGATGTTTATGGGCTTTATTTTATACATTCATATCATTTTTGGGAATAACCTACTAACCGGAGGCCCAGCCCGTATTGCTGTTTTTTTCCTATTTCAGTATTTCGAAGAAAAGGAATGTCAAACGGAGTCCAAACAGAATGAAACCTTTGGGAGCGTGATTTTTGGAACGAACGTGATCCAGAGGACTTGGAGTGCAAAGTCAAGAAGCAGTCGAGGCTCCCACGAGATAGGAGGGTGTGCCCCCCTGTAGGGCATGCCCCCTGTCTCGTGGGCCACTCGGGCGTCCACCGACGTACTTCCTCCTCCTATATAAGCCTACATACCCCGAAAACATCCAGGAGGCAGACGAAACACAATATCCACCACCGTAACCTTCTGTATCCGCGAGATCCCATCTTGGAGCCTTCGCCGGCACTCTACCGGAGGGGGGATCGACCACAGAGGGCTTCTACATCAACATCCTTGCCCCTATGATGAGTTGTGAGTAGTTTACCACAGACCTACGGGTCCATAGTTATTAGCTAGATGGCTTCTTCTCTCTTTTTGGATCTCAATACAATGTTCTCCTCCTCTCTTGTGAATATCTATTCGATGTAAACTCTTTTTGTGGTGTGTTTGTCGAGATCCGATGAATTGTGGGTTTATGATCAAGTTTATCTATGAATAATATTTGAATCTTCTCTGAATTCTTTTATGTATGATTGAGTTATCTTTGCAAGTCTCTTCGAATTATCAGTTTGGTTTGGCCTACTAGATTGATCTTTCATGCCATGGGATAAGTGCTTAGCTTTGGGTTCAATCTTGCGGTGTCCTTACCCAGTGATAGAAAGGGTTGCAAGGCACGTATTGTATTGTTGCCATCGAGGATAACAAGATGGGGTTTATATCATTTTGCTTGAGTTTATCCATCTACATCATGTCATCTTGCTTAATGCGTTACTCTGTTCTTATGAACTTAATACTCTAGATGCAGGCAGGAGTCGGTCGATGTGTGGAGTAATAGTAGTAGATGCAGGCAGGAGTCGGTCTACTTGTTATGGATGTGATGCCTATATACATGATCATGCCTAGATAATCTCATAATTATTCGCTTTTCTATCAATTGCTCTACAGTAATTTGTTCACCCACCGTAATACTTATGCTATCTTGAGAGAAGCCTCTAGTGAAACCTATGGCCCCCGGGTCTATCTCTTATCATATTTGCTTCCAATCTACTTTTATTTGCATCTTTACTTTTTGCATCTATATTATAAAATACCAAAAATATATTTATCTTATCTTACTATCTTTATTAGATCTCACTTTTGCAAGTGGCCGTGAAGGGATTGACAACCCCTTTATCTTGTTGGTTGCGAGTTCTCAGTTTGTTTGTGTAGGTGCGTGGGACTTTTGAGGAGCCTCCTACTGGATTGATACCTTGGTTCTCAAAAACTGAGGGAAATACTTACGCTACTATTGCTGCATCACCCTCTCCTCTTCGAGGAAAACCAACGCAAGCTCAAGACTAGCAAGAAGGATTTCTGGCGCCGTTGCCGGGGAGGTCTTCGCTCAAGTCAAGACATACCAAGTACCCATCACAAACCCATCTCCCTCACATTTACATTATTTGCCATTTGCCTCTCGTTTTCCTCTCCCCCACTTCACCCTTGCCGTTTTATTCGCCCTCTCTTTTCCAATCTCCTCCTCTCTTTTCCGCTTGCCTTTTTCCGTTGCCCGTGTGTTTGCTCTCTTTCCTCGTCGTTATGGCTAGTCCTCCTATCCTTATTATCACTCCCGAACAAGAAATTCTCAATTTTAAGCAAAGGGAGAGAGAAAATTTAAAGGATGCTTGACATAGAATTTGCAATGCCCAATATAAATCTTCTAGGAAGTTTTCCACTTCCGTTCTTCTCCACAATTTGTATGTAGGCATTACTCCTTGGAATAGATGTGTTCTTGATATTGCTACCGAAGGTGATTTCATGAGTAGCCATACGTTTGATGCTTATAATGCCATGTTGGATTTGTTTGGCCCTCCACCTCTTTTGATCAATGGAACTATTTTAACTTTAGAACACATTATGCAATGGCTTGATATTATTGAAAATAAAATGGCCATTGTTGAGTTGATTGAAAATTTGGATAAAAAGATTCATAATCATATCACCCAATATGGATCTAGGGTTGGAGTTACCTTGAAAAATCTTAAAGAGAAAGAACCTATAGGTAATGAAAAAATAGATCTTGATTCTGCTAGAATTGGTAAACTTGAGGATATAATTACCAACTTAGGTTCGGCGTTTTCTTCCATGAAAAACACTCCAAAACCCCCTACAAAAACCGCCAAGTTTATTTATGTTCCTAAAAATAAGGGTGAATCTTCTAGTAAGGGAGACGCGAATCTCAAATCCATAAGTGTTCATCCCAATTGTCCTTCTATCGTTAAGGAACATTTTGCTACCAATAAATTTCTTGAATTTTTGCCTAAAGGTTTAGCCATTTTTAAAAGGGCAGAAATCCCTACAGATCACAAACGGGCTACTTATGAATCAAGTGCTAAAGATGGCACTCGTTAGATTTATCTTTGCTTTTATGCCTAGCTAGGGGCGTTAAACGATAGCGCTAGTTGGGAGGCAACCCAATTTTTCTTTGTATTTTTTGTTTTTGTTCCTGTTTAGTAATAAATTTTGCATCTACTTTCTGTTTAGATGTGTTTTTATCTTTTAGTTAGTGTTTGTGCCAAGTAGAACCTATAGGATAAACTATGATGATAGTTGATTTGATTCTGCTGAAAAACAGAAACTTTACGCTCACGAGAAAAAATTCAATAAATAACAGAAACGTGTTTTTGCTTTGATTCGTTTTGCTGCTGATCAATAAAGAAATTGTCCAGTACTTCCTATTTTGGTAGGATTTTTAGAGTTCCAGAAGTTTGCGTTAGTTACAGATTGCTACAGACTGTTCTTTTTTTAATAGATTCTGTATTTCGTGTGTTGTTTGCTTATTTTGATGCATCTATGGCTAGTAAAATAGTTTATAAACCATAGAGAAGTTGGAATACAGTAGGTTTAACACCAAAATAAATAAAGAATGAGTTCATTACAGTACCTTATGTGGTGGTTTTGTATTCTTTCACTAACGAAGCTTATAAGATTTCCTGTTGAGTTTTGTGTTGTGAAGTTTTCAAGTTTTGGGTAAAGCTATGGACTATGGAATAAAGGGTGGCAAAATCCTAAGCTTGGGGATGCCCAAGGCACCCCAAGATATTAAAAGATAGCCAAAAGCCTAAGCTTGGGGATGCCCCGGGAAGGCATCCCCTCTTTCGTCTTCGTTCATTGGTAACTTTACTTGGGGCTATATTTTTATTCGCCACATGATATGTGTTTTGCTTGGAGCATCGTGTATTATATTAGTCTTTGATTTTTCGTTTACCACAATCATCCTTGCTGTACACACCTTTTTGGAGAAGCCTATTTGATTAGAATTTGCTAGAATACTCTATGTGCTTCACTTATATCTTTTGAGCTTGATAGTTTTTGCTCTAGTGCTTCACTTATATCTTTTAGAGCACGGTGGTGTCTTAATTTTGGATAAATTGCTAGTCTCTCATACTTCACTTATATTATTTTGAGAGTCTTTTAGAACAGCATGGTATTTGCTATGGTTATAATTTGGTCCTAGAATGGTAGGCATCCAAGTTGGGTATAATAAAAACTATCATAGGAAGTGAATTGGATGCTATGATCAATTTGATACTTGATAATTGTTTTGAGATATGGAGGTAGTGATATTAAAGTCATGCTAGTTGGGTGATTATGAATTTAAACAATGCTTGTGTTGAAGTTAGCAAGTCCCGTAGCATGCACGTATGGTTAAAGTTATGTAACAAATTTGAAACATGAAGTGTACCTGGCTTGTGCATCCTTATGAGTGGCGGTCGGGGACGAGCGATGGTCTTTTCCTACCAATCTATCCCCCTAGGAGCATGCGCATAGTACTTGATTTTTGATGACTTCTAAATTTTTGCAATAACTATATGAGTTCTTTTGACTAATATTGAGTCCATGGATTATACGCACTTTTACCTTTCCGCCATTGCTAGCCTCTTCGGTACCGTGCATTGCCCTTTCTCACCTTGAGAGTTGGTGCAAACTTTGCCGGTGCATCCAAACCCCGTAATACGATACACTCTATCACACATAAACCTCCTTATATCTTCCTCAGCCACCATACCTACCTATTATGGCATTTCCATAGCCATTCCGAGATATATTGCCATGCAACTTTCCATCGTTCTGTTTATCATCATGACATACATTACTTTTGTCATATTGCCATTGCATGATCATGTAGTTGACATCGTATTTGTGGCAAAGCCACCATGCATTATTTTTCATACATGTCACTCTTGATTCATTACACCATCCCGGTACACCGCCGGAGGCATTCATATAGAGTCATATCTTGTTCTAGTTTCGAGTTGTAATTCATATGTTGTAATAAATAGAAGTGTGATGATCATCATTATTAGAGCATTGCCCAAAAAAGAAAAAAAAGAAGAAGGCCAAAAGGAAAAAAAAGGCCCAAGAAAAAAAAGAGGAAAAGAAAAGAAAAAAAGAAAAAAAAAGAAAAAAGAGAAGAAAATAAATGAAAGGGCAATGCTACCATCTCTTTTTCCACACTTATGCTTCAAAGTAGCACTTTGTTCTTTATGTAGTGAGTCTCATATGTTGTGCTTCAAAGTAGCACCATGTTTTTCATGTAGAGAGTCTCATAAGTTGTCTTTTTCATACTAGTGGGGATTTTTCATTATAGAACTTGGCTTGTATATTCCTACGATGGGCTTCCTCAAATGCCCTAGGTCTTTATGAGCAAGCAAGTTGGATGCACACCCACTAGTTTTCTTTTGTTGAGCATTTATTTATAGCTCTAGTGCATCCGTTGCATGGCAATCCCTACTCCTCGTGTTGACATCAATTGATGGGCATCTCCATAGCCCGTTGATTATCCTCGTCAATGTGAGACTTTCTACTTTTTTGTTTTCTCCACACAATCCCCATCATCATATTCTATTCCATCCATAGTGCTATATCCATGGCTCACGCTCATGTATTGCATGAAGGTTGAAAAAGTTTGAGATTATTTAAGTATGAAACAATTGCTTGGCTTGTCATCGGGGGTATAGAAGTTGGGAACATCTTTGTGTGACGAAAATGAAGCATAGCCTAACTATATGATTTTGTAGGGATGAACTTTCTTTTGCCATGTTATTTTAAGAAGACATGATTACTTTGATTAGTATGCTTGAAGTGTTACTATTTCTTTTATCAATATGAACTTTTATTTTGAATCATTTGGGTCTGAACATTCATGCCACACTAAAGAAAATTACATTGAAAATTATGCTAGGTAACATTCCACATCAAAAATTCTCTTTTTATCATTTACCTACTCGAGGAAGAGCAGGAATTAAGCTTGGGGATGCTTGATACGTCTCCAACATATCTATAATTTTTGATTGTTCCATGCTATTATATTACCCTTTTTGGATGTTTATGGGCTATATTTTACACATTTATATCATTTTTGGGACTAACCTACTAACTGGAGGCCCAGCCCGTATTGCTGTTTTTTTTCCTATTTCAGTATTTCAAAGAAAAGGAATATCAAACGGAGTCCAAACGGAATGAAACCTTCGGGAGCGTGATTTTTGGAACGAACGTGATCCAGAGGACTTGGAGTGCAAGTCAAGAAGCAGCCAAGGCTCCCACGAGATAGGAGGGCGCGCCCCCCTGTCTCGTGGACCCCTCGGGCGTCCACCGACGTACTTCCTCCTCCTATATAAGCTTACGTACCCCGAAAACATCCAGGAGGCAAACGAAACACAATTTCCACCACCGTAACCTTCTGTATCCGCGAGATCCCATCTTGGAGCCTTCGCCGACACTCTGCCAGAGGGGGAATCGACCATGGAGGGCTTCTACATCAACATCATTGCCCCTCCGATGAGTTGTGAGTAGTTTACCATAGACCTACGGGTCCATAGTTATTAGCTAGATGGCTTCTTCTCTCTTTTTGGATCTCGATAAAATGTTCTCCCCCTCTCTTGTGGAGATCTATTCGATGTAAACTCTTTTTGCGGTGTGTTTGTCAAGATCCGATGAATTGTGGGTTTATGATCAAGTTTATCTATGAATAATATTTGAATCTTCTCTGAATTCTTTTATGTATGATTGAGTTATCTTTGCAAGTCTCTTCGAATTATCAGTTTGGTTTGGCCTACTAGATTGATCTTTCTTGCCATGGGAGAAGTGCTTAGCTTTGGGTTCAATCTTGCGGTGTCCTTACCCAGTTACAGAAAGGGTTGCAAGGCACGTATTGTATTGTTTCCATCGAGGATAACAAGATGGAGTTTATATCATATTGCTTGAGTTTATCCCTCTACACCATGTCATCTTTCTTAATGTGTTACTCTGTTCTTATGAACTTAATACTCTAGATGCAGGCAGGAGTCGGTCGATGTGTGTAGTAATAGTAGTAGATGCAGGCAGGAGTCGGTCTACTTGTTATGGACGTGATGCCTATATACATGATCATGCCTAGATAATCTCATAATTATTCGCTTTTTTATCAATTGCTCGACAGTAATTTGTTCACCCACCGTAATACTTATGCTATCTTGAGAGAAGCCTCTAGTGAAACCTATGGCCCCCGGGTCTATCTCTTATCATATTTGCTTCCAATCTACTTTTATTTTCATCTTTAGTTTTTGCATCTATATTATAAAATACCAAAAATATATTTATCTTATCTTACTATCTTTATTAGATCTCACTTTTGCAAGTGGTCGTGAAGGGATTGACAACCCCTTTATCGCGTTGGTTGCGAGTTCTTAGTTTGTTTGTGTAGGTGCGTGGGACTTTTGAGGAGCCTCCTACTGGATTGATACCTTGGTTCTCAAAAACTAAGGGAAATACTTACGCTACTATTGCTGCATCACCCTCTCCTCTTCGAGGAAAACCAACGCAAGCTCAAGACGTAGCAGGGATTCATATGATGTAAGTCTTTTTGCGGTGTGTTTGTTGGGATCCGATGAACTTTGAGTTTATGATCAAATCTATGTTTTTATCCATGAAAGTTATTTGAGTCTTCTTTGATCTCTTATATGCATAATTGCTTATAGCCTTGTATTTCTTCTCCGATATTTGGGTTTTGTTTGGCCAAGTTGATCTATTTATCTTGCAATGGGAAGATGTGCTTTGTGGTGGGTTTGATGTTTCGGTGCTTGATCCCAGTGGTAGAAGGGGAACCGACACGTATGTATCGTTGCTACTAAGGATAACAAGATGGGATCTATATCTCCGCAATAGATAAACAGATCTTGTCTACATCATGTCATCGTTCTTATTGCATTACTCTGTTTTTCCATGAACTTAATGCACTAGATGCATGTTGGATAGCGGTCGATGTGTGGAGTAATAGTAGTAGATGCAGGCAGGAGTCGGTCAAATAATCTTGGATGTGATGCCTATATAATGATCATTGCCTGAATATCGTCATGATTATTTGAAGTTTTATCAATTGCCCAACAGTAATTGTTTTCCCACCGTTTGCTATTTTTCTCGAGAAAAGCCATTAGTGAAACCTACGCCCCTGGGTCTCTTTTCATCATATTTGCCTTTGCGATCTATTTTCCTTTGCATTTATTTTCAGATCTATTAAACCAAACATACAAAAATACCTTGCTACAATTTATTTGTTCCGCGATCTATTTATCCTATCTACCACTTTTACCTCACGTTATTTGCCTATCTTGACACCGTACCCGAAAGGGATTGGCAACCCCTTTAACACGTAGGGTTGCGAGTATTTGTTATTTGTGTGCAAGTGTTGTTTACGTGGTGTGAGGAGGTTTCCTACTGGTTCGATAACCTTGGTCTCATCACTGAGGAAAATACCTATCGTCGCAATACTGCATCATCTCTTCCTCTTTGGGGAAATACTGACGTAGTTCTAGCAGACATCACGCAGGCAGAGGGCCGACCTAGTCCGCGGTGGTGCTTGCCATCGCGTTTGTGCCATTCTGTCTTGCTGCTTCATTATGTCGTCGGTCTGAGTTGGCGCCCGTGTTGTTGCTGTGCTGTTGGTCGGAGCGATGTCGGTGGCCTGGCGGTGTCAGATCTCGTCTTGACCAAGGTCGCGGACTAGTGTCGGGGCTTGCTCGACGGTGGCCGTCGACAGCTACTAGCTAGGCCGTGTCCCCCCGGTCCGCATGGACTGGCTGGGGACGCAGGCGTGGACGCCTCCTACGGTGGAGGCGATCACCCAGGCCTGGTGGCTGATGCCGGGCTAGGAGCAGAAGGATGTGTCTTCCCCTCTTCCCACTGTGGTCTGTGCATTGCGATGGTGATGGTTGGCGGTGATTCGGGACATGGATGCCGGGGCGGCGGCCCCGGAAGGTGGTCCGTATAGTGGCTTCCCAGCACGCTCCAAAGCGACAGTGGTGGCTACGTTTCTCGGACGCCTGGGCGGCGAGGGGTTTAGCGAAGGGTGGTTCGGGCGCACTTTATGTTGCCCTGATCCGGATCTGGAGGCCGGTTCACGCTGTAACTGTTCTGGGTGCCATGTGGTGGCACGGGTGAGCTGTCGAGCGAAAGCTCCATGCTTTGACACCGGCGACGATGACATATGCGGGTGCCTTTATCTTCTTATAAAGACGTCGTCGTGGTTCTTCTCTCCGTGCCAGAGTCTCCAGGTGAAAACCCTTGTCCATCTCGGGCTCGGCAGCGGCGATGCTCGCGTTCCCCTCTTGAGGGTGCTGTCGTGGAGGCTAGGTGTCCTAGCTCGTGTCATGGTGTAGTAATCGGGTAGTCCCGTGCTAGTTTTTCCGCAGCATAGTCGCGCGCGTTTATGTTGGCCAAGTATCTAGGGATCTGCTATCTCAGAAGACCACCTCACCACATTGTATCGTCCGGTCGTGTAACTTTGGTGTTATTGATTTACATATAAAGCGGGGCAAGAGCCTATTTCAAGAACCCTTGGGTGTGGATTATGTTACTACAAAGAAAGAAAGAAACACGGGAAGTTTTGACTAGGCAATACGATCAATTTTAAGAGCATGGTGGGTTGATTTATCCTTTTTTGGCATGGCGTGATTGCTTTTGTTCTTCAGTGATTTTTTGAAGAGCATGTATCTACGTGTTCCCTTCACACATCTTTTGCAAGGTCCGAACGTAAAACCCAACTTTCAAATGAGCTTACTTGCTTTAAACGGTTCTTACATTATTAATTAAAACACATGGTTTCATGATTTTTGAGATTCAAAAAAAGAGCCGGACGAGCTAAAAGCACGTAACCAAAGCTGGATGGAAGCAGGGGACGTGAAAGCAGAAAAGGAACGGAGCCGCCCGTTCGTGGTGGACAAAGGAGAGACTGAGTAAAATGACGGGCGCGTTCACTTACGTGGACAAAGGCGTGAGAAGACGGATCGATGAGGGGCGCAACCAAACCGCTTTCCGCCCTCACCAGCCATCGCCGACGTCAGACTCCCCGTTCGTTTGCACAGCCTTTCTGTCGCGCTCCGTTCCGCGGTGCGGTGCCCGTGGCCCGTGCCGTAGACGTTGCTTTCCTCGCCGTTTTCCCGGCTGGCCACTTGCGGTTAGGTCTGCGGTGCCCGCGTCACGGCGTTTGGCCCTCTCGTTTACGTGCCACCAGTTCGCGTAACTGAACCTGGCTAGCTAGCTACCCAGAATTGCACGCCTGGCCAAGGCTTGGCTGGAAAGGGTGTGCACAAAAACAAACTAGATCCAGTCATATTAGTGCCAAGAGGCCTAAGATAAGTATGATGAGAGTGATGCGTGTGCGCTAACAGAAAAACAGACGCGTGTGCACGCGTCGCTGGGCGCACCGGTCTCGAGCCACGTCGGGCGGCTTTTGAGGCTGTGTTCAACGGCTCACGGCATGAGTTTGCCTACTCGCCATTGCCCGTTTGGGCAAGCACGCCACGGCTCCCATCTTCCCGCCAAACAAGCACGGGGCTCCATGCATGACTCGTGTTTTTCCTTTCTCAACGGACAAGCTAGTAGATTCTTCTAGAGCTAGGTTTGTAGAATACTCCCGGCTTGTATCTAGAGCCGGAGTATAATCTTCTTCTTACAAAAAGAAAATGGTTCTTCAGGACTCAGCTTTATTTAAAAGGTAGTAGTAGTATAGAATTGCCAACAAGAAAGACGCCGCCGAGGTGGCACATTGGCGTTATCGTGATCACTCACCTGACTTCGCCACCGATGACCACCGGCGAAACCCTCACTCCCCCTACTTCGCCACCGACGAAGCCCTCGCCGCAACTGAAATGTGGGGCCATGCTATGAGCCGCCAAATAGCCACACAGAGACGATAGGGCAGGTCAAGCCAGATTATAATCTAATCTTGAACCTAAATGCCAACATTTTAATTAGGATAGGGGGTGTTTTTGTGCGTTTTGTTTTGTAGAGCTCGCATATTTCACATGTTTTTTTAGGTAGGGGTGTTTTTAATTTCTGGTGAACCTTTATATTTGATCCGTGCCATTTTTACGCAGAAACATTCACGTGATTTTTTGGTTACATTGTCACTTTTGAACCTCCTGAAGTTCTTTTTCCCGTAGATGTGTGTGTGCGCGCGCGCGCGGTGGTGGCAGGGGCGGAACCGAGAACAAAAATGTCCCGATGTCCACATGTCATTCTGATGGATGACACGTAACATTCACAAATCACAAAGCATCCCCCCATCCCTCACCTGAAATCAGGGGAGGAGAGATTAGATGCTTTGTGATTTGTGAATGCCACATGTCATTCATCAGGGCGGGTCTTACCTGATTTATATGAGACCTGGTCTCATATAATTTTTTCCCACATCATATATACAAGGATGGACACCAAGCAGTAATATATATAAAATAACACACCCAACAACACAAATTATATGGTAACGAGATCTCTTACCAAAATAAATAAACTGCTTCACTTCCACTTGAATATGGTGGAGCGGGAGGATGATCCGGTTCATGTGATGGGCTAGCTATATCATTTTGTGTCAAAGTCTTCATTTTCTTAAGAAACTATTCCATAAATTGTCATGTGATTAATTACTATTGTGTTAGCAAAAATGTCCGAGTGACATTATTTGTGTTTGTATATGCAAGAATAGAAACAATAAACAAAACATATTGATTGAATGATACGATTAGGGAGTTAAACTTACTCGACACTGTGCTCCTGGTTAGATATGAATCGCAGCGAATTGTTCCCAATTGTGATAGCTTTAAATTTTATGATCCTAGCCATATAATTAGAAAAATAGAAATTGAAAAAAAAATCTACTCACAGTTAGGATTTCAGATTTGAGAGAGATCGGCAATTACCAAGTGCTGAGTTGAGAGTTGAGATGTACCACAAATTTCCAACAATCTATGAGCGGGTGAGGGTAGAGGCGGCCGGCTAGCGATGCTTGAACAATGGCGACTGGGTGGACCGGCGGCTGGCCGCGCGACGGAGAAGGGGAGGGGGCGAGCACGGACGACGCTGCGAGGGTTGAGGCGCAGAAGCCGAGCGGACGAGCAACTCGACCGGCGCACGTATCGATTAATCAAAGATCGATAGCTATTTTTTTCACACGCGCACGTACAGGGACCAGGGATCGATTATTTGATCCATCAGGACTTCAGGAGTGGACATTTACGTAGATGGGCTGCATTGCCTCGCTTGTGTAGTTCTGTTTTGTGTATCGCTGGGCTTGCCGGTGTCCAGGTCCAAAAGTTACCGGTGTCCAGCCCAAAAATCTAGACATTGTACAAGGTAAACATGTATTTTACCCGGTGCCAGTGACACCGGATGGCATAACGTGGCTCCGCCCCTGGGTGGTGGTATGCATGCACGCGTGCGTGTGTTTATTTACATTATTATCGGCATCTTTAAAAACACACATAATTTTTTCCTGGTACACATTTTCATACAATGCGCATACATGGATTTTAAGAATCAATTTTCAGAAACGTCCACGTGGCCTTCTCCACACACAAGAACGCTGAAAGGGGAATTTATCATGTACAAACAATATTGTTGCGAGAAGCATTTTCTGTAGACATGGTTCTCTAAAAGTGGCTACTACATTTGGCTTTTGACAGCGAAACGACGACCACAGTCCATTCTTTACATCTAGCGGTGCCTTTTCCTACCTCCGGAAGGGAGCATTGATTTTGCAAGTCAAGAACTGGTGCGCGTACTTTGGTGGTTAAACCACCACACCACACCACACCGCACCACACCAGCGCGTTGGATTTCATTTCAACGAGAGATTGCGGTACGTCCGTGGAGCGCGACGGGCCACCCTCTACAACTAGGAGTAGATTACTAGAGCAACATTATTATCATCAATATTAGTGATTAGTCCAGCGTGAGTGCCGCATTATTATTTCCAGATATTTTCTGGTTCACCATCACCAGCCCAGCCGATGCCCAGTCGTATATTCATTCGTTAATCTGAACCTATCGATGCTGATTGTTTGACAATAAGTTGGGCACCTACCCCGTCTCCCGGCCAATTCCCCTGCCAATCGCCAACCAATTACTCCTAATCCGATATCTTCCCCGTGTTCGAAGAAATGAGGACATGAGCAAGCATATTTTAGGGGGGTGAGAATCCAATCCGTGTTAGAAATTCTACCGCCATTGCCGATGAACGAGAAAAGTTTTCTCTGAATCCACAATGTTCCAAGATTTCATTGCCCTATGAACTATGATTGCCAACCGGTGGTTGGTGTGGCAGCGAGCGGTGTCTGGGCTAGAATGGAAAGGGAATAACATGTATGTTGGGTTTTTCTTGTGAACGCCTATGCGGTCACCTAACAAACATTTTTGATTCTGCTGGGAATTCGGTAGTACTATTGAAATTGTGAGCGTGATAGGGGAATAAGGTGGCTGCCCAAAATCATTCCAGGTCCTGGGTTTAATCAAAGTCGCTCGGACGAAATGACCTGTTTTCTGGTATAATGATGCTACCGATATCTATTATCATGCACAGATGCACCTACTAACCTAATCCGTTGAATTTTCTTGTAACACGGAGCACAAATCCCAGCATCGCCCAACGGTCGCGTCAAGGAGCCGGGAATGCTGTCATGTCACGGGGATTCTTCCAGGCCTCGGGATCAGAGTTGGAAAAACAAGATAGGGTTGGAAAAGCAATGTATTTCGTTATTATACTGTATTACTCGCATGGATCATGCGTGTGAGTTGGTACTAGGTCACTGGTGATGGATGTGGGGGTGTGGCGTGTGAGGCTTGAGGAGTGGAGTGGAGCACCCCCAAATGATTGATCGGGTAGTTCGAAGCCGAAGCCAAGGTGTCAGTGGATCATGCTCCAGACAAACTGGATAGGATTTTTCATCATTGCTGCGCTGGAGCCTGGAGCTGCGGCGCTGTCATCATGGGCCCATGTCTCCCCAAATCTAACGTGTCTGCATGCTCAGTGCTGCTACACACATATCTTCAGTGATGTGTCACCCGCAACCTGCAGATCATCTCTGGTGTTTTATCTGAACAATTGTTTGCCTGCTAATGCTATGCTGAATCTGGAGCACATTCATCAGGGAATAAATACACGGAGGCATTTCCTCTCTGAAGTATCAGGTGGAGGAGGCGGGCTGCTCTTCGGAAGGCTCTTCAGAGTCGGACTGCAACACGTCCGGAGCGTCCTTGGAGTCGGACAGCTCCACGTCAATAGCATCATCGGTGTCAGGCTCCTTCTCCAGCTCAAGGATCACATTGAACCCGAACGACGAGCCCGGCGCGAACGACGACTCCAGGTCGCCTTCCAATTGTGTCGTCGCGATTTCAGGGTTCACCTTGATGTTTTCCTGGGTCGGTTGCAAAGCCAGCGTCAGTTACTTCTGAATCCAAAAGTCAAAGGTTGGCTAGTCTGTTCTAATTTTTTATGAAGTGGCACCAACCTTCTTGACGAAATCGCCGACGGTTACGCTGAGTATTTCCTGAAGGATGAACTTGGTGACCCGGCTCTTGCCGAGCATCGACAGGAGAATGCTGCTTGGTATCTGGACACAGTACAGGGATTCAGAAGCTGTCGTCAGTTCTCGGTTCTTAATGTGGGGGGTTAGGACAGCAGTGCAGACTTGATAGTGTAGTTTATGTCTATGTCTAGCCGTGTCATTTCTTGATTGCAGTTAGTATTTAGTAGCCCACACTTTCGGTTGAAAATTTAGCCGGTAACAGTTGAGCGTACTCGGCGATGCTCGATGGAAACAAACTACTCCTGTCCTTAGGTGGTTTTATTTCTGAACAAGGACAGTGTTTTAAAAGACTTCACCATTCCGAGGAGGAGTTGGTTAACAACCATCTTGAAAAGTATGCGTGAAAGAAAAGGTAGCCTTGACTTACAATGCAATTAAAACTGGCAACCCCAGAAACTAAACCCCATTCAGAACGGCGGAATTTCAGACGAGAATCAGGGGAGTTTGCAAATGAGGCGTGAAAGGTTCATAGGCACTTACATTCGATGTTTTCCCTTCAATCATCCAACAGATATCCATGAAGAAAAACGGCAATAAAATTGTTAGAAGCTTCAGTGACTTGGAGCAAGCAAATATGTAAAATGTTTCTTGCAAGGAAATGGGGATTAATTGATATACCTCCCTTGGACCTTCTGAAACCTGGAACCGGCGGCGCATCCTTGGCCAGGCTTGTCAAGGCTGCATCAAACACCTTCTGCGTTTCCTTCCCGGGCAGCTCGATTCTTAGCTGCAGGCAACAAGTTCCCAGCATCAGATGAGTCAAGACCACTCAAAACATCTCTAGGTACATGTCCCATTAGTTGAATACAAATGTATGCATCAATGTATGTGACTAAGTAGATGTGGACAGCTTTTTTTTTTCTGAGTTGACAGCTTTAATTTAACATGGCTTGGCAGAGTGCACAAACAATCTCACATGGATCTTTTCGTCGTCGCGTTTGACAACGGTTGTCTTGAAGCTATCCAGCGAGAGCCCAGTCTTCTCGGCCTCGGCGACCGATGCGCCCCGACCTGCAGTTCTCTGAAAACCTCAACGACTCTATCTGATTCTGAAGGTTTTGCGTACCATTTGGAACATCACTGGCGGTGATAAATACATGTACTGTTGTGGACATTTGTTGCAGAAGTTGCAGCTCACCTGATCGAGCCGCCGAAACCGGCAGGAATGTGTGCCTCGCATTTCTCCCGGTAGAAACAAGCAACCTGGTACATTGACCGCCACCAGTTATCCTATGGCAAACTGAACACTGAAGCAGCAAGCAGAAACACATACAGCCATGGTCCATGGAAAATTCAGGTTTTACCGTTGGGCAGGCATGGGGCACTTGCAGGCATCACCAATCTTCATGTGGATATGAACCGGGTCAGCCGCCTACAGGGTTAAATCAATGGCAATCGCTCGTGAAACTCCTACGCTGCTTGCGTGAGGGTACGTACGGTTGAAGGATTAACGGAACCTGAAGCTGGGAGAAGCCGTGGCATCGTGGACCGAGCCGGAGCTTCGGAAAGGTCGCGGCTGAAGCCATGGATGCGGGAGGCGAGCTTCTCCGAGGTTTCGGCTGCGATTTGGAGGGGCGGAGCTGGGGAAGAAGGGGAGCCGTAAAATGTTATCCGAAATTATCTGCAGCAAGGAGAGAGGGAAGGGCAGACTCGCCTGCGTGGGCCACAAGACGGCAGACGCTGCTTTTCAGCCCAAGAGTCTCTTCTAGCTTTGCGAGTCTAAATGGGCCGTCTAGTTGGGCCTGTTCAAGTCGATGTGGCTTTCGCTGACATCATGATCCATGCTCCCCTCGGCGGCGGCGGCGGCGGCGCCTGGACGGCGGGTCCGGCGAGATGTTCGTGTAGGTGTGGTGGTCTCTTCGATTCTTTCCCTTTCTTCTCTCCTTGCTTCCTTGGTGGTTAGCGCCGGTGGCAGCGGCGCCGCTGCCGGTCACCACCGTGATAACCATCGCTGCTCCAGGCGCAGCCCGGGCTACCCTCCCGCCGGACTTGCTTAGGTATATACATCCACACTTTTTTCTTCTTCTGTAAACTATTTAAGCCGTTGCAAATCGCCCAGACCGGCTTGTTTGCTTCTTGCTGCAGTGAGCTTTCCTCTGCTGACTAGATCTTGCCTCTGAAGTCTGAACTGAACTGAACTGGTATCAGATTCAGAATTATTTTCATATCTGACATGATGACATCTCAGCATATCTGCATACTTACAAAAGCCAACATTTTCGTATGCTAGCAGCTACATTTTCATTCCTCGTTTCACTGGCGAAATTCTTGCCAATTGATTGACTAGCGTTATTTAGAACACATATAGTTCTGTTTGCCATGTAATAAGTGACCCATTTTTCCTCTAGCTGCAGTCAGCACCATGATGCTTTGGTACCCTTGTGTAGCCCTGTGTATTCTGAATGATACTTCGGGCGGCCCGAGAATGATGATGCTCAAATCTGATGGTCCGTCGCAGATAGCCACGGCCACGGTAATCCCTTCCCATTGCTTTCCTCTTATTTTTAGTATCACCCTAAATATTTAGAATAGGAATTGTAACTTCGCCCCCATTCTTATTAGTAGAAACCAAACTTCGCATAAAGTTTGTAAAAAACAAATAGGAGTGGGGCACAGACCTGACACTGACATGTATTACTTAATCCCTTGCCATATCGCAGCAGCTTATGCCGGCATCCCTGCCTGATGATACAGAAGGAGTCAACAAGGATCGTACATATATTGCACATCTTCTCTGTGATAACATATGGCAGCAGCGATGTGGACATTAACCATATCATACCAGGTCTTTCTACAGGCTCTTTTAAAATAATTTCCAGCACCCCTTTGTGTTTGTTTTCGCCCATCTCTCCTTACAGTGACATGCCACTACACTATGGGTGCATATTTTCTGCTCCTGGATCTTGTATTAATGGAGAGAGGGTTGCCCAGCACAAGAAGAGAAAGCCTACAATGAAGCCAGAAGAAGAGCTAAACAGTTGACTATCGTTGATGCCTCCATGGTGGTTCCTGGTGCATTTCATGGCTGCAATTCTTGCCGTTGATGTTCAGGGGCGATATGATACTACTGACAGGTACGCCTGTGATCCTTTCTCTTGCGGCCATCTCCAAGACATCCAGTACCCTTTCCGCCTGCGAGGAGATCTGCGTCTGTGCGGTTTGCCATCGTACGAGCTGGATTGCTCCGATAGCAAGGCTACAATTCGGATCAACACAGGGACGTACTTTGTCACGGATATCAACTACAAGCATTCTTACTTCTGGGTCGTGGACGCCAACCTGGACATGAGCGGCAGCTGCCCTCTTCCTAGCTGGGATCAGCGCCCTTATATATATGGCATCCCTGGGTCCGACGGCTTCGTCGAATTGTACCCTCGTTCTGTTACATGGGCTAACTTTGTGAATTGTTCGCGGGCGGTCACGGACAATAGTGACTACATACCGGTAGCTTGCCTGAGAACGAGGTCTTCTTTTGTCTATGTGTTGATTGACTCTCTTTATGTTGGAGATCTTAATCCTTACTGCGGGTACTTGGCTGTGGCTGCTTTGGGTGATCAGAGCGTGCAATATAGTAATGCAAGCCATGGTGTTTTGGTGGAAACCCTGAGGAGAGGATTTCCTGTTTGGTTTCCTTTGAAATATAAAAGGAGGTATGGGGGCTTCAAGGATTGCCTAAAGGATAAGATTGTGTGAGTTTGGGATCTATACACCGTCTGTTTTGGATATATCTATATATGTACACTGTGTGACTTTCTACATTTTCTCCCTTGTCTGCAGCCCAGTTCCAGGAAAACCAATGGCTAGTACTCTTGGCAACTGGGATTGGATATGGACCATTTTTACGGTTGATTCTGAGATCTTACATTGCGCATTTGGAGCAGACACTTTTCCTTCCAATGAACACCTTCGCAAACTACAGTCCTCAACAGTATACTCCATGTTGATATTGAAGTTGATTGCTGGTACATTGATAGAATTGCATATACTAGCTACACTAGTAGTTTCTTGGTGACCCCATATAAACTTGTTCTATATGTGCAGCTCTACGCAGGTTTGTGTTTGCTCCTCTGGTGGTACTGGTCTTCCTAGCCCACAAATACTGGAAAACAAGGATCACAATCGATGCGGTCGAGAAGTTCCTACGGATGCAGCAAATGATCGGCCCGACAAGGTATGCCTACACAGATATTGTTGCAGTCACAAGCCATTTCAGAGACAAGCTGGGTCAGGGGGGCTACGGCTCCGTGTATAAGGGCGTTCTACTCCCAGGCGATGTCCCTGTGGCCATCAAGATGCTTGACGGTAAATCCAGCTGCGACGGAGAAGATTTCATCAGCGAGGTCTCCACCATCGGTAGGATCCACCACGTCAATGTGGTGCGTCTGGTGGGTTTCTGCTCCGAGGAAATGAGGAGGGCACTAGTCTACGAGTATATGCCCCGTGGTTCTCTGGACAAGTACATCTTCTCGGTCGAAAAGAGTTTTTCCTGGGACAAGCTCAATGAAATTGCCTTGGGCATTGCCAGGGGGATCAACTACTTGCATCAAGGCTGTGACATGCAGATTTTACACTTTGACATCAAGCCGCACAACATCCTTCTTGACAGCAATTTTGTCCCAAAAGTCGCCGATTTTGGCCTTGCCAAGCTATACCCAAGGGATAACAATTTTGTGCCGTTGAGCGCCTTACGGGGAACAATCGGGTACATGGCTCCTGAAATGGTATCCCGGAGCTTCGGCGTCATATCCAGCAAGTCCGACGTCTACAGCTTCGGGATGCTGCTGTTGGAGATGGCTGGAGGACGCAGGAATGCTGACCCAAATGCGGCGAACTCAAGCCAGGCATTCTACCCATCGTGGGTGTATGACCGGCTAACCAAACATGAACTGGGTGAGATATCTGCTGAGATGCATGAGTTGGAGAGGAAGCTGTGTCTAGTTGGCCTATGTTGCATCCAGATGAAGTCCCACGATCGTCCGGCGATGAGCGAAGTCATAGAGATGCTCGAAGGCGGCAGTGATGTGCTGCAGGTGCCTTCAAGGCCGTTCTTCTGTGATAGTGGCCACACCCCCCTAGAGGATTCTTACCATTTCATGTCTGAGCTGACTGCCATTTCGGAGGAGGATGGGTAAAATCATGTTTATGTTCAATGTAATACATTATTACGATGTGACGAACTTATATGGTGAAAATTTGCAGAAATGGTTGTTATGTACTACGGAAGATGGATGTTTATATATGTATATATCATGCTTCTTGTGAATGTTCATCCGAAATCGAAACATATCATGTGCTCCAAGACTTTAAACCAAAGGTCTATTGAGTGTGACGTTTCATTTGTGCTCCCAACCTTAGGGTGATCTGCCATTGCCAGACGAGAAGGTATGTACAGCAAGAATTACAGAGGAAAAATGTACTCCGTGTGAAAGGCTCTGAACTGATGGCCAGAGCCTGATGATACCTCGTGCTGCAGGTTTGCTCTCTTCTACCGCTATTTGTTGGTTTGCCAGTTCCTAGTTCCTGATGGCACTGGTTGTTTTTCATTTTTGCTGCAATTGCTACTTTTAACAGATCAGCTAAGCACTTGTTTCTTGGTGAGGTTTGCTACCACCAAACTTTCTTTTGTGCAGCGTCCATATCTTTATTTCTACCTTATATGGATCTTTCTCCCAGTTGGGTGAATGTATACAGATGATATGATTCAATTTAAACCTAACCAAAGCAATCAACACTACACGGTCAGTATGTAATTATGTATCCATATAATTGAAAAAGTGCCACAATTTGCAATGGCCTCAAAATCTTGCATAAGACCGGACTAGATTTTTGCATAACTGGATTCTAGAGGCTTAAGGAGGCCTACTGTAACTATCTTGTATTTTCCTAATATTTATT
>NC_041385.1:691757294-691761625 GCF_002162155.2 Triticum dicoccoides | reverse complement strand
CGGGAAAGGAACTTTTTCATTAATCAACCATGATGATTAGTGTTTAATTCTATTAATAAAATTAATGGCTATATGGCTATTTTTAATTGTGGCCAAGGGTTAGCAAAGGAATATGCATGGTAACATCAGGTAATATATGGGTAGGTACTTCATCTCCAAAAAGATCCAAGGTAAGAGGGAAATTTTGAGAAAGTTCTAAAAGCCCCCTAAAATTATAAAGCACCACATGTATTATTTTTAAAAGCCAAAATCATTTACCCCAAAAATGGGGTGTTACATTTTCCCTCTTACTATTAATTCATTTTTCCTATAATAATCCTAAGACTTTCCCAACTTTTATAAGATAGTGATCCACCACGCAACTTCAAGTAGGGTCTTGTTCTGCTTTGGACCATTCAGAGCGTTTAATTGTCAAAGTCAAGGTCGTAACTTACAATTTGGTGATGATGATAGTTGATGTTGTTGACACACACACCCCAATCTCTACGATATTTTTCAAATCTAATCTTGACATGCATCTTGTGTTGCCTCTACTTTCTAGCGCACCCTCGTTGGAATTGGTTGGTGTTGACCATGATTGGCACTTCACCATATGAACTAGGGCCTATTTCTTGCTTTGTGTTAGAGCATGTACAACCGGGCGTTTCAAACCCGCCTCTAAGATCCGGGCGGCCACCTGGTTACTAATTGGTCACGAAATTTCAACCCAGATGGATGCCTTAAACGGGCCTTAAACGCCCGTGCTGACCGGCACCCCTCATATCCAGCACAAATATGAGGCGGATATGGGGCGGCTGGTCCCGCCCGCCATGTCGGCCTGGCCGTGCTGGTCTACAACGACCCCACATATATTCGTCCCCATCCGCTCGCCTGACCAAACCTTAGCCACTTCACACTCCACTCCACTCCCTCCACCACCCAAGCTTACCTCCGACGATTCCGGGCGTCTCTTGTGTCATCTCGTGGGGGTTGGAGGAGGCAATGTCGGTCCGCATTGCACTCCCCGCTCCCGGGAGGACAACACCCGACCGACGGAAGGATCTGTCTGACGTGACTCCATAGCGTCAGCTCAACGGGCGCTTGGGTTCTCTGGGGCTGGATCATCGCGGTCCTAGCAGTCGGAAAATCTCCCTTTCCCCATCACTGGGCGGGCAGACTATGAGTCCCACCGAGAATGGCGGCCCATTGTGTGATGGAGAGGATAAAGGCCGGTGAGGCCTGTATCGCGGCGGCGGCTGATGCGGCGGCGCGGACAGCTGCAAAGCAGGAAGCCATCCGCACCCTCATTGTGAAGAAATGATAGCAGAGGAACACGCGCGCCCTCGCACTCGAGCAGAATCGGGCGGTCCGTGTCATGGCCGGACGACCACCGAAGGAGGACAGCTCCGACGACGAGCAGATCCGGCGGTCCGTGTCATGGCCGGACTGCCACCGAAGGAGGACAGCTCCGATGACGAGCAGATCCATCTCGATCCCTACCGCGTCTTTGATCGGCACTTCTGCGAGAAGGACGACAAGGGCGCCAGGAAGGGCAAGTGCAACCGTGGATGATCTCCACCAGAGTCAAACATGCCAAATTTGGGTAGTCAAATGGCATGTTAGTAGTGATGGAGTAGCCGGACGATGTGTGTAATGTATTGACGTAGTTGCATGAGTTTGTATGAATTTAAGATATTATAATTGAGGTCTTCAGTTGTGAGAAGACAAATTTGAGGCTTGACCGGTCAGTGTCAATGGACGCGTCCACGGTCATTTAAAGGGTCGAATTTGCAAAGTCCGGTTATAGATGCTCTTACCAGTTTGTAATAGCTGGGCATGATGCTTTTTCTTGTAACTCAATCATCACCAAAAGTCCAAACCTACCAAACAAATATTTCTTCTTTGATTGTTTGGAACGAACGGATGAAGCAAGCGACTTTGGAACTCACATCGTGGACCATCATGATAACTACATCCAGCACGCTGTATTTACCCTGTTGTACACTAGTAGGACGTAGACTCTTTCCTTTTGCTTGTGCTACAAACTTCCATTAAAATGTCTAAAAATTAAGGCGTGGGAGGAAATTCTCACAGTTTCGGGTCAAAAGAAAGGAAAACTATGTATCCAGCACGCCTGCTTTGACTTTCCTTTCATGCGTAGTATATACACGTAGGGCTGGATCAAAAGCTTGTAGCTCGCGAGCTTAATGAGTGCTCGATAGTTCGGTTCGTTAAGCTCGTGGCTCGCTTCTAGTGAACACAGCCAATCATTGATTCTGGCTCGTTAATCTTATGAGCTTAACGAACGAGCTAACGAGTTTCGCGAGTAGCTCATTAAGCTCATTAGTAACAACACAACACATACTTTTATCTTACATGACAAAATTTTCCTAGCACCTCAGCCCATCTATCAATCTAATCTAGATAGAAGGCAACAAACAAGTGCATTTCTTTTTATAGTCACCACTTCCTTCTTAAAATCCACATCTACACGCTTGTCATATAATCCGTAACACATCAAGATCTGTTAACAAACGCTCGCGAGTTTAGCGAGCTTCATACGAATTAGCCGAGCAGGATTTTCTGCTTGTTAATCTTAACGAGCCAAAGCTTAATGAGCAAGAGCTTAACGAGCCGAGTAGCTCGTTAATCCACCTCTACGTACACGCACAAGGCAGCAACATAAATGGGATTTTAATTATAAGACGCAAGACCGGCGCGTTAAGGGGATCCTGTTTGGTTGTTTCAGATCATTTCGTCTGCATATCGAACTCTCTGTGTACATACGTACGTATATATTACACTTGTATACACACCTCTTGGAGGCGCAAGGCAGAGATGGAAATGGTTTATTTTGAAAAGAAAGAATTAACCAAGAACCAAAAGGAATGATTTCTAAATCTAAACTATGTATATACTCCTCGCCGATTAATGGTTGCAACCAACGATGGATCAGTGCCCCGCGCCTCGCCTGCTCGGCCCCATGGGCAGCATCTCCATCAGCGACGACACCAGCGCCGTCGCCGGGCTCGGCGGCACGGGCCTCGCGGCGTCGGCGCACCGCACGAAGCTCGCGGCGAGGATCGCGACGAGGACGGCGACGACGAGGAACAAGTCGAGGCGGCGGCGAGCTTCCATGGCCTCCCAAGAAGAAACGAACGCGCCCTTGGAATTGGATGGATCTCCTCTGAATCCCAAGGAGCACAAGCACACAGAAGACTTGTCTGAATCTCTGGCCGGGGACGTGGATAGATGGTCTTTCTTTCCTTGGGTTTGATGCTAAGCTAGTGTAGCGCGTGCGTGTATTTATAGCCAGCTAGAGAGCGTGCAGCTGGGCTGTGAAAATTCTCGTGTGCGTGCGTGTCCCGTTCTTTGAAGCCGGGTTGGAAATTCTCGCGCGTGCCCGAACCGGTCAAGGGCGCCGGGGTGTCCGTCCACCGGGAGCAGCAGGCAGCGGCCGCATTCACTCCGGAGCGCTGACCCGGCCGCTCCGCCGTGCCCGCGCACGTTGGAACGGGTCTGGGGTGGGAGGTGCACCGGCGCCGGCCACCTTTTGATTCTTCTTCGTGGCGTCGTGTGGTCGGAGGAGGTCCGCTTCCCTCCCCGGCGCCTGTCGTTGTCTCACTGAATTGAATTCGTAAAGTGGGACGGAGCTCGGATGGGTTGACACGACAGCGCCGCGCTTACCGGCCGCGCCGACTTGTACGTTTTGGCTCGCTCTTGGTCTTTTTCTACGAAACAAAAGTACTAACTGACGTAAGATTTTTAACCATGACAAATCAGACGTTCTTATGGTGAATTATGTTCTTGTGAGGATGTCAACTTTCGTTAGCAAACGTGTCAATTTCTGACAAAAAACCAACGGGTCAATGATTTACCATGTTTGCTAATGGAAGTTATCGTGGCTGAAATGGTGGAGATAACCACGACTACTACTTCACACCAACATCACAGATGGGTGATTAACCATTCTTCTAAACACCGTTCATCCTTGGCCTTAATTCTACGTCTCAAAAGGCTCAAATCTTGCCGAAGTAAGTGTCATTTTCACGCAAGTTGCAAATATCAAACATTGTTCATATAGGGCGTGTTTAGTTGCTCGGCACCTGGCTTGCATCCGCCATGCAAATTCTTGGATGTTTGGTAGACCGCATTTTCAATTGGTGGCCCGACCCATGCAAAATAGAGCTCCCAGCCAGGCTGAGGCGAAATGCAGGAATCAGGCGTTTCCCTGAGATAGCCCCGTTCCTACACCCGCAACCACACTTAAAAACGAAACGGTACACATGATTGCCCCTGATATTTACCGAAATTACTATATAACTGCCACCGCACCTTCCCGTATCAGTCTT
>NC_041385.1:691734164-691756912 GCF_002162155.2 Triticum dicoccoides | reverse complement strand
CATCGAACCAGATTGGATCGAGCACATCCACACACCATCACTGCCGCCATTCGAGCTCCTTCTTTGGCCACTGAACCGGTCTCTCTCGTTCGCTGCGACCCCTCCCACCGACCACCATCCGCGCTCGATCCCCACCGCGGGACGTGTGCTCAACAGGAGCCGGGGTGGAGGGAGAGGCGCGCTGTTGCCTTCTCGGGCGGACCGCCGGGCGTCACAGCGGCATCATGGAGTACGGGTGACGATGCCATAGACCTATGGTAGGGTCATAGACCTGACCTATACGCCCCACCTAAGGTCACTACCCTAGGATAAGGACATTTAAGATATAGCAAGGAATACCGACTAAAACCATCGAGTGCAATCCACTCGACCAATCACCTCACTCGGATAGCCCCAAAGTCACTCGACCGCACAAGAAACCACTCGGAGTACAGAAGACCAGGAGTCACTCAGGACAACAAAGGTCAGGCGTTCACTCTGTAGTCTTGAAGGTCATTAAATACACTTTATAGCTGGCGTTATCAGTAACGCCCTATCTTAATGTACATTGAACCCCTGTAACGGAGGTGGGCTGGAGTCCTGGTGCACTCTATATATATAAGCCACCCCCTCCTCTGGGACAAGGGTTCGCACCCCCTATAACACACACACCATATTGCAGTCGACCGCCATAGGGCACCGAGACGTAGGGCTTTTACCTCCTCCGAGAGGGGTCTGAACTTGTAAACTCGTGTGTACAATCTCGCCGTAGCTAGGGCCTCGCCTCCTCATACGTACCCCCTATTCTTACTGTTAGACTTAGTACCACAACAGTTGGCACCCACCATGGGGCAAAGCATCTTAGCGACTTCCGGTGAGGTTGCACATTCTCCGATCTTCATTAACATGGTTTCCGGCGGCGGTTTGATCATGGGCCGCGAGTTCCGACTCGGCGCGCTCACTTTCGTCGCCGACGACTCCGCCTGGCGCCAGGAAGCCCCTCTCAACGTCGAGGCTCTCCCGATCCGTGGTTCATCATACTTCCGTGTGAGTGTCTGCGGCGTCCTCCTTCAGCAACCATCGACCCCGTATCGGTCGGTCCTCGCACCACCTTCTCACTCTGCTGGACCCCACCGCAAGCGATCTGGTCGATCGCGGCTCCAGCGATGGGTGAAGCATGTGGTGGCTCGTTAGGTGGCTACCCCTCAAGTAGCGGAATCGAGCCCGGTGTATTTCACTGCGGTCCAGTCGACCCGTCGACTGACTTTGCAGACACATTTTCCGGGAGCGTGAGTTGTGACCCCGCGGCAGAAGTCCTTATGGTCGACTCCCATCACAGCCCACCTGGTTTCCATTGCAGCGGCGGCAACGGAGGCGGCGATGGCCCGTCATTCGACCACGAGGAGTATCAGCCCCAACCTCTCAACTCGCAGCAGAGGGAAGAGCTGCACCGCCGCAACGTGGAGGCCCTCCAGACCCTCATCGTGGAGGAGACCGCGGAGGCCCGGGCCTTGGAGGCAGTGCGCCTGGCCACGCTGGCTGAGCGCACTCGTTTGGAGAATCTCCAACATTCTCTCGATGAGCATGCCCGTTGACTGATCCCCGATTCCAGTCCACGACAGTTGTTTCCACCGAAAACTCAGGTATTCCGCACTCCGATCCACAATCTTGCAGCTGCTGCGCGCATCGCAGGGTCTATCCAACCGTCCCGTTCAGAAGCTGGAAGAGGTTTGGAACAGATCAGAACGCTGCTCCGAGCGGCAGGAGACCTAAACTCCGCCGTTTCTCAGTTGCGGAACAGGATCCACAACAGATCAGTAAGGGCAGACACTGTTCAGTCGGCACACAGTCCTGGGTCGCCTTTGCAACATGAAGATCATGATCACCGCTAAGATCGGCACTTGGGAAGAGCTCATGGAGAGTATGATCGTGAGTACGCTCGTGACAACCACCGTCGAGCGCCTTCACCCCTTCCGAGGGACGGGTCGTACGTGCCCCGAAGGTACGATGACATGCGTCCATATGGTAATGTCCGCAGGGTTCCAGTCAACCCAAGACAGCCTGGCTTCGACGCAAGGTCAGTCCTTGTACATGGTTTGGTCGAGCGGAACAGAGCATACAAAGAGGGGCTGGATAGAGATAGACCCAGCGGAAGGAGGGTCCACGTTTCTGGCCCTGAGTGTTTCGGAAGAGCCATCAGAGCTGCTGAGATCCCTCACAACTTCAAATTGGTGACTGGCGTCAGTAAGTTCACAGGATAATTGAAGCCCGACACATGGCTAGAAGACTACCGAGTGGCTGTGCACATTGGTGGCGGCAGCAATGATGTGGCCATGAAGCACCTCCCTCTAATGCTTGAAGGTTCTGCCAGGGCCTGGCTGACCCAGTTGGCCCCTGGAAACATTTTGAGTTGGCCCGAGTGTTTACCAGAACATTCGAGAGAACCTGCAAGAGACCTGCTGGTTTGCCAGAATTGCAGCATTGCGTGTAGAAACCGAATGAGACCTTGAGAGATTATATCCAGAGATGGATCACTCTGCACCACACAGATCACCAAGCAGTCTGTGCCTTTAAAGAAGGCATTCTCTACAGAGAGCTCAATCTGAAGTTCGGTCAGACTGGAGACATGTCTCTGACTCAGATGATGGAAATTGCCACCAAGTACACTAACGGCGAAGAAGAAGAACGACTCCGGAGCGGCAAGCACAAGTCAGTCGCCCAAGACACCAGAGGTGGGAATTCCAGTCGGAAGCAGAAGCGAAAGGATGAGGCAGCAGGCCCTGCCAAGGCAGCAGTGTTGAACCAAGGAAAGTTCAAGGGAAAGCCCAAAGGGCCTTGGATCCCCAAGAAAGTAAAAGACCAAGCAGTAAATGATGTGATGGATTTGCCGTGTCATATACACACCAAAAAGGATGAGGAGGGGAATCTGATTCTCCCCAAGCATACCACTCGTCAGTGTCGACTCCTAATCCAGAGCTTCAGAGAAAGCCATCCCAGTGAAAAGGACAAAGAGTCCGATAAGGAGGAAGACAAAGACAATGATGGTGGTTACCCTAATGTTAATGCCACCTTGGTGATTTTTGCTGATCTCGAGAGCAAAAGTCGACTCAAAGTCATTAACAGAGAAGTGAACATGGTTGCTCCGGCAACACCAAGATATTTGAAGTGGTCGAAAACCCATATTACATTCGACCAGTCCGACCACCTGCCATGCGTTGCTACCCCTGGGCGGCAAGTGCTGGTGGTCAACCCAGTCGTTGGGGGCACCCGACTGACCAATATTTTGATGGATGGGGGCAGTGGTCTGAATATCATGTATGCTGAGGCCCTCAAAGGGATGGGCATCCCGATGTCCAAGCTCAGCGAGAGCAACATGTGATTCCACAGAGTCATCCTAGGAAAGAAAGCCGACGCACTCAGTCAGATCACTCTTGACGTGGTTTTCATCGATGAGAAGAATTACCGCAAGGAGAAATTGACGTTTGAGGTAGTGGATTTCGAAAGTGCCTATCATGCCATTCTGGGCAGGCCCTCTTATGCTAGCTTCATGGCTCGACCGTGTTATGTGTACCTGAAGATGAAGATGTCTGGCCCCAAAGGCGTGATCACGATCACTGTTAACCGGCAGAGGGCAGAAGATTGTCTTCAGGACGGTGCGAAGATAGCAGATGAGCAGATGGCAGGAGTAGAGTTTCAAGAGTACCAAAAGATAGCAGATCCGAGTGACTTGCTGCGTGCCAAGAGGCCTGCCTCGGAGTCTGCATTTCAGTCGGCCGGCGAGACCAAGCCAGTCCACATTCACCCGACCGACCCCAATGCCGCTCCGACTCATATCTCAATGACACTCGACAATAAATAGGAAGAAGCGCTCATCCAGTTCCTCCATGAGAACTGGGACATCTTTGCATGGAAGCCATCTGACATGCCAGGTGTACCCAAGGGACTGGCTGAGCACCGTTTGCGAGTCGACCCAAAGGAAAAACCCATTAAAGAGCATCTCCGTCGGTCCGCCGCGGAGAAGTGAAAGGCAATTGGCGAGGAGGTGGCTCGGCTCCTAGCTGCTGAGTTCATCCATGAGATATACCACTCCGAGTGGATTGCCAATGTCGTTATAGTCCCCAAGAAAGACAAATCACTTGCAATGTGTATTGACTTCAAGCAAATCAATTGGGCCTGCCCGAAAGATCATTTCCCTCTACCCCGCATCGACCAGATAGTCGACTCAACTGCGGGATGTGAGCGACTGTCCTTTTTGGACGCTTATTCCGGGTATCATCAGATCCGACTGTATGGACCCGACGAAATAAATACGACTTTTATCACCCCATTCAGGTGTTTTTGCTATGTTACTATGCCCTTTGGCCTCAAGAATGCTGGCACCACGTTCATGCGCATGATTCAGAAGTGCCTGCTCACTCAAATCAATCAGAATGTGGAAGCATACATAGATGACATAATGGTTAAGTCACGCAAAGGTTCTGACCTACTGACTGACCTCGCTGAAACCTTTGCCAACTTAAGAAGGTATGATATCAAGCTCAATCCATCAAAGTGCACATTTGGAGTCCCAGGCGGAAAGCTACTCGCTTTTCTCGTTTCCGAACAAGGAATCGACGCGAATCCAGAGAAGATTGGCACAATCCTCCGAATGAAGTGTCATGTATGTGTGCACAATGTTCAGAAGCTTACTGGTTGTTTGGCTGCATTGAGTCGATTCATCTCACGCCTCGGTGAAAAGGCATTGTCTCTTTACCGATTGATGAAGAAGTCTGACAAATTCGAGTGGAATGACGAAGTTGAAGCAGCGTTTGAAGAGCTCAAAGCCCTGCTTTCCACCCAGTGTGTGCTTGCTGCTCCAGTCAGCAAGGAGCCCTTACTGCTTTACATCGCAGCCACTGGACAAGTTGTCAGCACAGTGCTCACGGTCGAGCGGGAAGAAGAAAGCAAGGCCTACAAAGTTTAGCGCCCTGTGTATTACATTTCAGAAGTCTTGAACCCATCCAGGTAGAGATATCCTCATTATCAGAAGCTTGTTTATGGGATTTACATGACCACGAAGAAAGTTGCACACTACTTTTCAGATCACTCAGTTTCAGTCATCAGCGATGCCCCATTGTCAGAAATTCTGAATAACAGAGATGCAACTGGTCGAGTGGCAAAATGGGCGATTGAACTCCTTCCTTTAGATATCAAGTTTGAGGCAAAGAAGGCCATCAAGTCTCAAGCAATTGCAGATTTCCTCGCAGAGTGGACAGAACAACAACAACCGACTCAAGTTTAGTCAGAACATTGGATCATGTTCTTTGATGGATCCAAGATGTTGAATGGCTCTGGTGCAGGAGTGGTTTTAGTGTCCCCACGAGGAGACACGCTCAATTATGTCCTCCAGATTCACTTTGATTCTTCAAATAATGAAGCTGAGTATGAGGCACTATTGTATGGGTTGCGTATGGCCATTTCACTCGGCGTCCGATGCTTGATGGTCTACGACGACTTAGACTTAGTGGTTAATCAAGTAATGAAGGAATGGGACGTCAGGAGTCTAGCAATGACCGGTTATTGCAATGAAGTGAGAAAGCTAGAAAAGAAGTTTGAGGGGTTAGAGCTCCACCACATTCCCAGAATCAAGAATCAAGCTGCCGATGACCTGGCAAAGATAGGTTTCACTTGGAAGACTATTCCCAGCAACGTGTTCTTGGAGCATCTCCACACCCCTCCAGTACAAGAAGATCCCTTCAAGGAAGAGCCCCCGCAACCAAAGATTTCAACCGATCCAACTGAGGTTGAGGTTCCAGCTGTGGTCGACTTGATCATGGAAGTCTTGGTGATCACGCCTGATTGGACTGTACCGTACATCACGTACATACTCAGGCAGGAGCTCCCAGAGGATGAGGATGAAGCTCGCCAGATAGCCTGTCGATTGAAAGCTTTCACCGTGATAAAAGGACAGCTTTACAGAGAAAGTGTCACATGAGTAGCTCAATGCTGCATCACCCTAGAAGAACGATATCCACTCGGGGACATGTGGTCACCATGCGTCCTCTCGGACCATCGTGGCCAAAGCATACTGAGTGGGATTATATTGGCCTCGTGCAAATGAGATGGCAAAAGATATGGTCGACAAGTGCGCAGGTTGCCAGTTCTACTCCAACATGTCCCACAAGCCTGCGTCTGCTTTGAAGACTATTCTACTCGTCTGGCCGTTTGTAGTCTGGGGGTTGGATATGGTCGGACCCTTCAAGACCGGCAGAAGTGGTTTCACTCATTTGCTCGTAGCAGTCGACAAATTCACCAAGTAGATCGAAGCCAAGCCCATCAAAAACCTTGATTCAAGCACTGCCGTCAGTTTCATCAAGGAGTTGATATTCATATATGGAGTCCCTCACTGTATTATCTGTATTATCACAGATAACGGCTCCAACTTTGATTCTGATGAGTTCAAGGCATTTTGTGCTTCCCAAGGTACTCGGGTCGATTACGCATCTGTTGCACACCCGTAGTCGAATAGGCAAGCAGAACGGGCGAATGGTTTGATCCTTTAAGGGCTAAAACCCCGACTGATGCGTGACCTCAAGCACGCTGCTGGAGCTTGGGTGACTGAGTTGCCATCTGTCCTATGGGGGTTGAGAACGACGCCAAATCGGTCGACTAACCGAACCCCTTTCTTCTTGGTGTATGGCGCCGAAGCGGTGCTTCCGAGTGACTTGCTGCACAATGCTCCCCGGGTAGAATTCTTCTCAAAAGCTGAAGCAGAACAGGCACGCAAATACACAGTTGATCTCCTGGAAGAGGAATGCGTGATGGCTTTGATACGGTCGACCATATACCAACAAGATCTGCGTTGATTCCATGCTCGCAATGTCAGAGGTCGAGCTTCCAGGAGGGAGACCTTGTGCTCCGAGTGGATCAGAAACGGCCTCACAAGCTTGCTCCGGCCTGGGAAGGTCCCTTCATCATCACAAAGGTGCTTCACAACAGAGCGTACCACATCTACAATGTAGCCAAGAATATGGACGAGCCACGCGCATGGAATGCAGAGCTGCTTCATCCTTTCTATACCTAAAACCACTCGACCCAACGAGTTGTAATAAGAGTACTTCAGTTTGCTTACCAAAGACAAGATTTTTATAGTATCTTAATGATTGATTTCCCATAATCATTTGTGTCCGAATCCCCCAGTGGGTGGCTTAGCCGTGAACCTAATTCACCTAAGTTAAAAAAACACTCCTAGTGGAGAGCAATATTCCCACTTGGGGGGCTTAGCTGCGACCCCGTACTCGCCTAAGTTAAAAACACTCAGAGTGGAGAGCAATCCTCCCACTCGGGGGCTTAGCTGTGACCCCATACTCGTCTAAGTTAAAAAACACTCCGAGTGGAGAGCAATCCTCCCACTCGGGGGCTTAGCTGCGACGTCGTACTCGCCTAAGTTAAAAAACACTCCGAGTGGAGAGAAATCCTCCCACTCGGGGGCTTAGCTGCAACCCCGTACTCGCCTAAGTTAAAAAAACACTCTGAGTGGAGAGCAATCCTCCCACACGGGGGCTTAGCTGCGACCACGTACTCGCCTAAGTTAAAAACCACTCCGAGTGGAGAGCAATCCTCCCACTCGGGGGCTTAGCCACGACCCGTACTCACCTAAGTTAAAAAACACCCCGAGTGGAGAGCAATCCTCCCACTCGAGGGCTTAGCTGCAACCCCGTACTCGCCTAAGTCACAAAGATCCCCTGAGCTACGTCACAAGTACAACATACGCTCCATCCTGATCCAAAAGGACGACAAGGTGTTGACTGAACACCGTGTCTGAGCTTCATCACAAGTACAACGTACGCTCCGTCCCGATCCGCAAGGATGACGAGGTGTTGAATGAACACCGCGTCTGAGCTATGTCGCAAGTACAACATACGCTCCATCCCGATCCGAAAGGACGATGAGGTGTTGACCGAACACATCGTCTGAACTATATCACAAGTACAATGTATGCTCCATCCTGATCCGCAAGGACGATGAGGTGTCGATTGAACACATTGTCAGAATCACTCGACGGAAGGTGAAAAGATCAAGTTCACTCGGAATTGAAAGACATTCAAAAGCGATAAAAGCAAAGGCCATGGTATTCAAGGAAAACCAAGTTTAGATAAATCCCGCAAAAGTTCAGGACCGCAACAGGCAGAAGTACTCAGACATCAAGCCTGAAAGAGTTAAACGGTTACATAATCACTCGACATTCCGAGGCAAATAAAAGTGGCACATAATGTTGTTCACTCGGCAGGAGGAGGACTTGCTGGATCGCAAAAGCTGTCAAGGTCGATGCTCTCCGCGATGCGAGTAGCGGCGTCAAGGAAGCTGTCCATGAAGGACTGGAAGCTGAGCTTCTTAGTGTTGGCAATCTTGAGAGCCGCCAGCTTGTCTTCTCTAACATCCTTGCAGTGGACTCGTACCAACGATAGAGCGACATCGGCGCCACAATGAGCAGATGACTTCTTCCATTCCTGCACTCGACCAGGTATTTGATTCAGTCGAGTCATTAGAGACTCGAGATCCTATGGGAGTTCCGTCTGAGGCAGAGTTCAGTGTCGATCCGCGTCATAGCCACCTTCAGACGGGCAATATAATCCACAACACTATCCAGGCGAGACTCCAATCGCAGCACATTCATCGCAATGTCATCTTTGACTGGAGAGTTTATGGGTCAAGACCCGTCTCGGCCTGCCCAGTTTCTGCTTCGAAGTCTTGACAAAGTTCTGCATAGTCGGAAAAGCAATGAGTCGACAGTTTAACAAGACGTGTCAGTCGACATCAACAAATCAGTCAAACAAAAGGAAATACCTTCAAGCTTCAAGACCAGTTTCCCAGCGAGCTTTCCCAGATAAGCCTCCAATTCACCTTTCTTGGCCTTTGATACGTCCATTTTGCATCATTCTTTTATATTGATATTTATTGCATATGAGCTGTTATTACACGTTATGTCACAATACTTATGCCTATTCTCTCTTATTTTACAAGGTTTATATGAAGAGGGAGAATGCCGGCAGCTGGAATTCTGGGCTGGAAAAGGAGCAAATATTAGAGACCTATTCTGCACAACTCCAAAAGTCCTGAAACTCCACAGAAGTTATTTTTGGAATTAATAAAAAATACTGAGCGAAGAAAATACCAGAGGCGGGCCACCCACCATCCACGAGGGTGGGGGGCGCGCCCTGCCCCCTAGGCGTGCCCCCTGCCTCATGGGCCCCCTGGCAGCCCTCTGGTGGCCATCTTCTGCTATATGAAGTCTTTTACCCTGAAAAAAAAAATCATAAGCAATCTTTCGGGACGAGACACCGCCGCCACGAGGCGGAACCTTGGCGGAACCAATCTAGGGCTCCCGCAAAGCTGTTCTGCCGGGGAAATGTCACAGCCCCAGATCAGCCCTTGTTTGTTTTTGCTTTAGCATCCATGCATCATGTTTAAATTTAATGAAACTTGAAATGGGGATTGCCTAAACCCTAGCATTAAAGGAATTCAAATAGGTTCAACTAAAAATATTTTTCAGTGAATCCAATTAAGCTTTAGAAAATGTTCATCATTTCTGGGGAAATGCTATAAACCATAACCAGAGGTGCTGCACATTTTCTTGATATATTGGGCTCTGGATTTAAATCATACCTTATTTGCATTTGGGCATTTAAATTTTATATATTATATTAAATGTCCAAATATTCATGAACTGAAATTCTGGTTTTTGGAAATAATCCAAATAATGGCCACAAGCAGTCTCATGATTTTTGAAAGTGCATAGATATTTTTAATAAAGCCCAACAGTTTACAGAAAATTAGAAAACTAAAACAAATAAAAGAAAGAGAGAGAGAATCTTACCTGGCGCTCACCTGGTAGCCAAACCGGCCCAGCACTGCAGCTGGCCGGCCCAGCCCACCACTGCAGCCCCTCCGTCGTCTTCCTCCCCTCGCCCCGAAGCAGCTGCGTGCCCGGCGCGCAGGCGAGCCGCGCCAACTCCTCCTTGCCTGCCTGGCTACCCCCTCGTCGCCCTGGTCGCCTCCCGCGACGCCACGCAACCCCCCCAACGCTCTCTCACTCTCTCTGGATCTCTTCCCTTCCTCTGTTCTCCCCACCGGGAGCCGCCGCCGACGTCGCTCGCAACCACCGCGGCCACAGCCACTTCCTCGCTCCCTCTCTGCGTACCCGAGCTCAGCCCGGACCCCAAGCCCCTCTACGTCGACCCACCGAAGCCCGGATGCCCCAAGACGATGCCGCGGCGCTTCTACCCCGACCACGGCCGCCGGATGCCGCCGTCCGATTCATCCTCTCCGCCATCTCCCCGAGCACGCCGACCCGCTCTTCGAACTCACTGTGAGCTCCTACGCCTCCCCTCTCTCTTCCCCGCCTCGATTGCGCCCTGTAGCCTCGATCCCACCGGAGCCGGAGCTTGCTTGCTGCCGTCCATGTCTCTATCGCGGCTAGAACCCCCACATGTGTCGCGTCCGAGCACGCTGTCGTCCTCAGCGTGCTCCCAGGAACCCAAAGCACCTAACCACTCGTCCTCCCGTGCACCGCAGCGCCGGTCCCGCGAACCCCCGAGCTCCGGCCGCCGCCTAAGTGGTCGCCGCCGTCGACCCCGGCCTCCCTGTGCCCAGCTGCGTGCGCCCCTAGATGCGCGGGAGCACGGGCTCCCTCTTGGTGCCCTCAGCGCGACCAGCCGCGGGCTGTAGTGCCGTCCCGAGCAACTCCGGCGAGGTCTCGCCATCGCCGTGGTCGCCGGCGTCACTTGCTGACGTGGCGTTGCCATTAGCGACTAATCCCCCCCAATTAGCACACTAACAGACACTGACAGCGGGCCCCGCAGCGGGTCAAAGCCCGAGTCAACGCGGGTTTAGTGTATGTCTCACTGACCAATGGACCCCACGGGTCAGGTTTGACCCGGGGCGCCCAGTTGACTCTGCTGACGTCACAGTGATGTGGTGCTGACGCCATAAATCATTTTCTGGATTTATTATTATTCAGGAAATTCCAGAAAATTGTATAAGCTTCTAAAATTCATAGAAATTCAACCGTAACTCCAAATGAGATAAATTAAATATGAAAAATTATCAGAAAAATTCAAGGAACCCATCTGTACCATTTTCATGCATGTTTGAACAATGTTTGTCCTCTGTTTTGGACAAAACAAATAAAGGGCATTTAAATAACCATATATGGAGTTGGAATTTGAATCTTGTATTCAAACCAACTTCATTTAATCTGTTGCTAGTTGCATTAGCTCAAAACACATTCATATTGCCATGTCATGAGCATGCATCATATTGTGCATTGCATTGATTGTATTTCTTCTTATTGCCGGTATCTGTTCCCTCCCGGTAGACGATGTTCCGACGTTGTGATCGTTGACACTGATGAAGACTCAATGTTATCTTCAGAAGTGCCAGGCAAGCAAAACCCCCTTGTTCATTCCGATAAAATCCCACTCTCTCGCTCCTGCTCTCTTTTACTGCATTAGGACAACATCGATTCATCTGTTACTTGCTGCGGTAGCTGAACCCCTTTATCCTCTGCATGACCTGTCATTCCACAGTAATTAGATGAAACCCACTAGCATGAGTAGGAGTTGTTTGAGCCCTGATGTGCCTACTCATTCATGCTTGTTTGTCATGCCTGCTACTGCTTAGAGTTGAGTCAGGTCTGATTCATCGGGGATGAATCAGAGGTGTGTGAACATGTCCTACTGTGTGTGAGCTAAGTGTGTGAACACGATTTGGTAAAAGGTAACGGTGAGAGGCCATGTAGGAGTACATGGTGGGTTGTCTCATTGAAGCCGTCCTTAGGAACTGAGTTCTGTGTTTGTGATCCATGATTCAGCTACTACCATACATTGGGCCCTGAAATATGACCCCGCTCGACTTCTTATTCACCCTAGTCCTCTGTCCAGGAGTTGCAAGTAGTTTCTGGTGTTTGTAGTATGCTGGAGGCCGTGGACAGCGCTGGCCGTAGGGGTGGGCTATGATGCGGTAGGCACGTGGTCGGGTATACCGGGCGCCCGTTTGGTGTCACGGAACCCTGTTCACATCGTTTGGGGCTGTGAGCGAAACTCCGGCCGGATCTCCTCATGGATGGAACCCGAATAGGCGATAAACCTGGACTAGAGACTTGAGTGTTTAGGTAGGTCGTGGTCTACACCCACATCGTCTTTCGCTTGAAGTCTGCCGAGCACATGTCGTGTGCAGACGCTAAGTGGTGGAAACATGTATGAAGAAGTACACCCCTGCCGGGTTAACATCATCTATTCGAATAGCCGTGTCCGCGGTAAAGGACTTCTGGGTTGCTTATATCAGTTCATAGACAAGTGAAAGTGGATACTCTAAAATACGCAAGATAAGCGTGAGCGATATGGGTGGCGTTCTCGTAGGGAGACGGGAGCGGATCCATAGTGGTGTATTGATATGGTGAATATGTGGACTCGTGTGCGCCATCTCAAAAGAGTTACTTGCAGTCGTAGTTCAGGATAGCCACCGAGTCAAAGCTGGCTTGCTGCAGTTAAACCCCCACCATCCCTTTGTTGATAATGATGCATATGTAGATAGTTCTGATGTAAGTCTTGCTGGGTACATTTGTACTCACGTTTGCCTATTTTATGTTTTTGCAGAGAGACTTCGGTCTCGCTAGTAGTTCCACGTGGACTTCGACGTTTAGCTTGTTACCTCAGCTACGATCTTGTGCCCTCGGCAGGATCTGGTAGATAGTCAGGCTTCTCAGCCTTTTTTTTCATTTGTAGATGTCTGTACTCAGGCATGTTAAGCTTCCGCTTGTGCTTTGATTTGTATGCTCTGAATGTTGGGTCATGAGACCCCTGTTTGTAATATCTCGCTCCTCGGAGTCTAATGAATACATACTTGAGTTATAGAGTCATGTTGTGATGCCATGTTGTATTTGCACATATCGAGCATATTGTGTGTATGTTATTGAAATGCTTGGTATGTGTGGGATCTGACTATCTAGTTGTTTATTCTTAGGAGCCTCTCTTACCGGGAAATGTCTCCTAGTGTTTCCACTGAGCCATGGTAGCTTGCTACTGCTCCGGAACACTTAGGCTGGCCGGCATGTGTCCTTCTTCGTTCCTGTGTCTGTCCCTTTGGGGAAATGTCACGCGATGAATACCAGAGTCCTGTTAGCCCGCTACAGCCCGGTTCACCGGAGTCCTACTAGCCCAGTGCTACAGCCTGGATTCACTCGCTGATGACCGACACGTTCGATGCTGGATCATGGATGCCTGTCCCTGTAGGTTTGTGCCACTTTGGGTTTACGACTAGCCATGTCAGCCCGGGCTCCTTATCATATGGATGCTAGCGACACTATCATATACGTGTGCCAAAAGGCGCAAACGGTCACGGGCAAAGGTAAGGCGACACCCGTGGGAATACCGTGCGTCAGGCCGCAAAGTGATATGAGGTGTTACATGCTAGATCGATGTGGCATTGAGTCGGGGTCCTGACAGGAAACATCCCTCCGAGAGGGGGAAATCATCACCAAGGTCATCACCATCGATCCTCTCAGTGGGAGGGGGTCAATCTCCATCAACATCTTCACCAGCACCATCTCCTCTCAAACCCTAGTTCATCTCTTATATTCAATCTTTGTCCCAAAGCCTCAGATTGGTACCTGTGGGTTGCTAGTAGTGTTGATTACTCCTTGTAGTTGATGCTAGTTGGTTTATTCGGTGGAAGATCATATGTTCAGATCCTATATGCATATTAATACCACTCTGATTATGAACATGAATATGATTTGTGAGTAGTTACGTTTGTTCCTGAGGACATGGGAGAAGTCTTGCTATAACTAGTCATGTGAATTTGGTATTCGTTCGATATTTTGATGAGATGTGTGTTGTCTCTCCTCTAGTGGTGTTATGTGAACGTCGACTACATGACACTTCACCATTGTTTGGGCCTAGATGAAGGCATTGGGAAGTAATAAGTAGATGATGGGTTGCTAGAGTGACAGAAGCTTAAACCCTAGTTTATGCATTGCTTCGTAAGGGGCTGATTTGGATCCATATGTTTCATGCTACGGTTAGGTTTACCTTAATACTTCTTTTATAGTTGCGGATGCTTGCAATAGGGGTTAATCATAAGTGGGATGCTTGTCCAAGAAAGGGCAGTACCCAAGCACCGGTCCACCCACATACCAAATTATCAAAGTAACGAACGTGAATCATATGAGCGTGATGAAAACTAGCTTGACAATAATTCCCATGTGTCTTCGGGAGCGCTTTTCTCTATATAAGAATTTGTCCAGGCTTGTCCTTTGCTACAAAAAGGATTGGGCCACCTTGCTGCACCTTATTTACTTTCATTACTTGTTACCCGTTACAAATTACCTTATCACAAAGCTATCTGTTACCGATAATTTCAGTGCTTGCAGTGAATACCTTACTGAAAACAGCTTGTCATTTCCTTCTGCTGCTTATTGGGTTCGACACTCTTACTTATCAAAAGGACTACGATAGATCCCCTACATGTTTGGGTCATCAAGACTCTTTTCTGGTGTCGTTGCCGGGGAATGAAGCACCTTTGGTAAGTGGAACTTGGTAAGGAAAAATTTATATAGTGTGCTGAAATTTACTGTCACTTGTTACTATGGAACATAATCCTTTGAGGGGCTTGTTCGGGGTATCTTCTCCCCGACCAGTAGAGCAAAGAGTTGCTCCTCAACCTACTGAACCTACTGAAAATGTTTACTTTGAAATTCCTTCGGGTATGGTAGAGAAACTGCTAGCTAATCCTTTTACAGGAGATGGAACATTGCATCCCGATTTGCACCTAATTTATGTGGATGAAGTTTGTGGATTATTTAAGCTTGCAGGTATGCCCGAGGATGTTATCAAGAAGAAGGTCTTCCCTTTATCTTTCAAGGGAGAGGCATTGACATGGTTTAGCCTATGTGATGATATGGGATCATGGAACTACAAATGACTGAAATTGGAATTTCATCAGAAGTTTTATCCTATGCATCTTGTTCATCGTGATCGTAATTACATATATATTTTTTGGCCTCGCGAAGGAGAAAGCATTGCTCAAGCTTGGGGGAGGCTTAAGTCAATCTTATATTGATGCCCCAATCATGAGCTCTCAAGAGAAATTATTTTTCAAATTTTTTATGCTCGGCTTTCTCTCAACAATTGCTCCTTGCTCGATACTTCTTGTACTGGTTCTTTTATGATGAAGACTATTGAATTCAGATGGGATTTACTAGAAAGAATTAAACGCAACACTAAAGATTGGGATCTCGACGAAGGTAAGGAGTCAGGTATGACACCTAAGTTGTATTGTGTTAAATCTTTTATAGATACCGACGCTTTTCGTGAATTTAGCACTAAATATGGACTTGACTCTGAGATAGTAGCTTCTTTCTGTAAATCATTTGCTACTCATGTCGATCTCCCTAAGGAGAAGTGGTTTAAATACAATCCTCGCATTGAAGTAAAAGTAGTTGCACCTATTAAAGTTGAAGAAAAGACTATCACTTATAATGATCATATTGTTCCTACTACATATATTAAGAAACCACCTTTCCCTGTTAGGATAAAGGATCATGCTAAAACTTCAACTGTGGTTCATAAGAGTAATACTAGAACACCTACACCACGTGAGCAAATTAAAGTTGAACCTAGTATTGCTATGGTTAAAGATCTCTTGGCTGATAATATTGATGGGCATGTTATTTACTTCTGTGATGAAGCTGCTAGAATTGCTAGACCCGATACTAAAAATAAACATAGACCTATTGTAGGCATGCATGTTATTTCTGTTAAAATAGGAGATCATTGTTATCATGGCTTATGTGATATGGGTGTTAGTGCAAGTGTGATACCTCATTCCTTATATAAAGAAATTATGCATGATATTACACCTACTGAGATATAAGAAATTGATGTTACAATTAAGCTTGCTAATAGAGATAATATTTCACCAGTTGGGATTGTTAGAGATGTTGAAGTCTTGTGTGGGAAAGTTAAATATCCTACTGATTTTCTTGTTCTTGGTTCCCCACAAGATAGCTTTTGTCCCATCATACTTGGTAGACCATTCTTGAATACTATTAATGCTAGGATAGAGTGCGAAAATGATGTTTTTCATATTGGTCCGGGGGATATGTCTCATGAGTTTAATTTTGCTAAATTTCATAGACAACCCCATGATAAAGAATTGCCTAGTAAGGATGAAATTATTGGTCTTGCTTCTATTGCCGTGCCTCCTAATGATCCTTTAGAACAATATTTGCTATACCATGAAAATGATAGTTTATGAATGAAAGAAGGGAGATAGATGAAGTATTCTTTAAACAAGGACCTATTTTGAAACACAACTTGCCTGTTGAAATTCTAGGGGATCCTCCACCATCCATGGGTGATCCCGTGTTTGAGCTTAAACCACTACCTAATACTCTTAAATATGCTTATCTTGATGAAAAGAAGATATATCTTGTTATTATTAGTGCTAACCTTTCAGAGCAGGAAGATGAGAAATTATTGAAAACTCTGAAGAAGCACCGTGCTGCTATTGGATATACTCTTGATGATCTTAAGGGCATTAGTCCCACTCTATGCCAGGACAAAATAAAATTGGAGAAAGACGCTAAACCGGTTGTTGATCACCAACGGCGAATAAATCCTAAGATGAAAGAAGTGGTAAGAAAAGAAATATTAAAGCTCCTAGAGGCATGCATAATTTATCCCGTTGCTGATAGTCAGTGGGTAAGTCCTATCCATTGTGTCCCTAATAAGGGAGGTATTACTGTCGTTCCTACTGATAAAGATGAATTGATCCCGCAAAGAATTGTTACAGGTTATAGGATGGTAATTGATTTCCGCAAATTAAATAAAGCTACTAAAAAGGATCATTACCCTTTGCCTTTTATTGATCAAATGCTAGAAAGATTATCCAAACATACACATTTTTGCCTTCTAGATGGTTACTCTGGTTTCTCTCAAATACCTGTGTCAAAAGAGGATCAAGAAAAGACCACTTTTACTTGCCCTTTCGGTACTTTTGCTTATAGACGTGTGCCTTTTGGTTTATGTAATGCACCTGCTACCTTTCAAAGATGCATGATGGCTATATTCTTTGACTTTTGTGAAATGATTGTTGAGGTTTTCATGGATGATTTCTCCGTTTATGGATCCTCCTTTGATGATTGCTTGAGAAACCTTGATCGAGTTTCGCGGAGATGTGAAGAAACTAATCTTCTCTTGAATTGGGAAAAATGCCACTTTATGGTTAATGAAGGCATTGTCTTGGGGCATAAAATTTCTGAAAGAGGTATTAAAGTTGATAAAGCTAAAGTTGATGCTATTGAAAAGATGTCGTGTCCTAAAGACATTAAAGGTATAAGAAGTTTCCTTGGTCATGGCGGTTTTTATAGGAGGTTCATTAAGGACTTCTCTAAAATTTCTAGGCCTCTGACTAATCTCTTACAAAAAGATATTCATTTTGTCTTCGATGATGATTGTGTAGAAGCATTTTAAATACTTAAGAAAGTTTTGATTTCTGCACCTATTGTTCAGCCACCCGATTGGAATTTACCCTTTGAAATTATGTGTGATGCTAGTGATTATGCCGTAGGTGCTGTTCTAGGACAAAGAGTTGATAAGAAACTAAATGTTATTCAATATGCTAGTAAAAATCTAGACAGTGCCCAGAGAAATTATGCTACTACTAAAAAAGAATTTTTAGCAGTTGTATTTGCTTGTGATAAGTTCAGACCTTATAATGTTGACTCTAAAGTAACTGTTCACACTTATCATGCTGCTATTAAATATCTTATGGAAAATAAAGATGCTAAACCTAGACTTATTAGATGGGTTCTCCTATTACAAGAATTTGATTTTCATATTATTGATAGAAAGGGAGATGAGAACCCTGTTGCAGACAACTTGTCTAGGTTAGAGAATATTCTTGATGACCCACTACCTATTGATGATTGCTTCCCTGATGAAAAATTAGCTGTCATAAATGCTTCTCGTACTGCTCCATGGTATGCTTATTATGCTAATTACATTGTTGCCAATTTTATACCACCTAGTTTCACATACCAGCAAAAGAAAAAGTTTTTCTATGATTTAAGACATTATTTCTAGGATGACCCACACCTTTATAAAGAAGGAGTAGATGGTGTTATTAGACATTGTGTACCTGAGCATGAACATGAACAGATCCTACGCAAGTGTCACTCCGAGGCTTATGGAGGACACCACGCTGGAGATAGTACTACGCATAAGGTATTGCAATCCAGTTTTTATTGGCACACTCTCTTCAAGGAGGCCCGTAAGTTTGTCTTGTCTTGCGATGAATGTCAAAGAATTGGTAATATTAGTAGACGTCAAGAAATACCTATGAATTATTCTCTTGTTATTGAACCTTTTGATGTTTGGGGCTTTGATTATATGGGACTGTTTCCTTTCTCTAATGGGTATACACATATTTTAGTTGCTGTTGATTATGTTACTGAGTGGGTAGAAGCTATTCCAACTACTAGTGTTGATCATAACACTTCTATTAAGATGCTTAAAGAAGTTATTTTTCCAAGGTTTGGAGTCCCTAGATACCTAATGACTGATGGTGGTTCACACTTTATTCATGGTGCTTTTCGTAAAATGCTTGCTAAGTATGATGTTAATCATAGAATTGCATCTCCATATCACCCACAGTCTAGTGGCCAAGTAGAACTGAGTAACAGAGAGCTTAAATTGATTTTGCAAAAGACTATTAATAGATCTAGAAAGAATTGGTCCAAGAAACTTGATGATGCATTATGGGCCTATAGAACTTCTTATAAAAATCTTATGGGTATGTCTCCATATAAAATGGTTTATGGAAAAGCATGTCACTTACCTCTCGAACTAGAACATAAGGCATATTGAGCCATTAAATAGCTCAATTATGATTTCAAACTTGCCGGTGAGAAGAGGTTATTTGACATTAGCTCACTTGATGAATGGAGAACTCAAGCCTATGAGAATGCCAAATTATTTAAAGAAAAAGTTAAAAGATGGCATGACAAAATGATACAAAAGCATGAGTTTAATGTAGGTGATTATGTGTTGCTTTTCAACTCTCGTTTAAGATTTTTTGCAGGAAAACTCCTCTCTAAATGGGAAGGTCCTTACGTTATCGAGGAGGTCTATCGTTCCGGTGCCATAAAAATCAACAACTTCGATGGCACAAGTCCGAAGGTGGTGAACGGCCAAAGAATCAAACATTATCTCAGGTAATCCAATAAATGTTGTTGAAACTAATTTGATTGAAACCGTAACACCAGAGGAATACATAAGGGACACTTTCCAGAACGTTTCAGACTCCGAAAAGGAATAGGTATGTGGTACGGTAAGTAAATCGACTCCAAAACAGTTCTAATGGCAATTTCTCTTTATTTTGGAATATTTAAGAAAATAGGAAAATAAGAAGTAGTCCGGGAAGGACACGAGGCATCCACGAGGGTGGAGGGCGCGCCCTACCCCCATGGGCACGCCCCCTGCCTTGTGGGCACCTCGTGTGCTCTCCGGACTCCGTTTCCTTACACGATCCTTCTTTTGGTCGGTAAAAATTCATTATATAATGTCCCGAAGGTTTTGACCACCGCACCACGCAAATATCTCTTGTTTTTGTTTCGAGTTATTTTTCTGACATATCTAGACCACCATGACGTCTTCGAGCGCACCCAAGGACAAATTCTTTGAGAAGGTCATCAACCCCTACCTCGCGGAGGTGCTGCAACACCCTCAAACCATTGAGATGCATGAGGGGGTGCTGCACATCCGTGATGTCAAAGGACCAAGGAGAACCGGAAGCGTGGAGACAAGATTCAAAGCAATGGAGTAGCAGGTTTTCAAGTGCCAAGAGATGGTGGAACGCGGACTCGATACCAACCACATGATGATTGTGGAGTTCACCAACAACCACAAGCTGGATGCCAAGAACATTGGGGAGGCCATCTTCAAGCTTCACAAGAAAATCGAGCACCTCCAAGAGACTCGATCATCTTTCTATGATGGCGAGCCTATGCCTTGGAAGAGGGATAACAAGCCTTCATCATCAACAAGTCCATCATCATCACCTCTGAAGAAGGATACATAACCACATGGGTATGGGCACTCCCCTTGGCAACTGCCAAGCTTGGTGGAGGTGCCCCGGTATCGTATCACCATCACACTCCTATCTTTACCGTTTTTCTTAGTTTGATCCTTTTGGTAATATCTTGATCTAGTAGAATAAAGTTTTAGAATGATCTAGTTTTGAGTTTTGCTTTATGATTCCTCTATGTAATTGAGTCTGTGAGCTATATATAATAAAGATTAGTCTTGAGTCAAGGGCCTTGCTATTTTGCTATGATCTTGAGGGAATGAAAGAAAAAGAAAGAATAAAAAGAAATAAAGAGATCATATGGATCTTATGGAGAGTAATGACTTCACATATTAAGAGTATGATGAATAAAAGTTGTTGAGAGTTGGCAAACAGAGTTTTGGTCATCGTTGCAATTCATAGGAAGTAATAAAGAAAGAGAGGTTCTCACATATAAACATACTATCTTGGACATCTTTTATGATTGTGAGCACTCATTAAAATATGACATGCTAAAGAGTTGATGTTGGACAAGGAAGACAACGTAATGGGTTATGTTTTCTTATATCCGAAATAAAGTATATTGTCATGGATCATCCAACATGTTGAGCTTGCCATTCTCCCTCACGCTAGCCAAATTCTTTGCACTAAGTAGAGATACTACTTGTGCTTCCAAATATCCTTAAACCCAGTCTTGCCATAAGAGTCCACCATACGTACCTATGGATTGAGTGTAAGATCCTTCAAGTAAGTTGTCATTGTTGTATGCAATAAAAATTGCTCTCTAAATATGTATGACTTATTAGCGTGGAGAAAATAAGCTTTATACGATCTTGTGATATGGAAGCAAGAAAAGCGATGGACTGCATAATAAAGGTTCATATCATAAGTGGCAATATAAAGTGACATTCTTTTGCATTAAGATTTCGTGCATCCAACCATAAAAGCACATGACAACCTCTGCTTCCCTCTGCGAGGGGCCTATCTTTTACTTTTGTCTTATACATTATGCAAGAGTTATGGTGATCTTCACATTTCCTTTTTATATTTTATCCTTTGGCAAGCACCTTGTGTTGGAAAAATCCTAATATATATATCCAATTAGATGTAAGTTAGCATGAACTATTATTGTTGACATTACCCTTGAGGTAAAAGGTTGGGAGGCAACACTATAAGCCCCTATCTTTCTCTGTGTCCGATTAAAACTTCATACCCATAAGTATTGCGTGAGTGTTAGCAATTGTGAAAGACTAAATGATAGTTGAGTATGTGGACTTGCTGAAAAGCTCTTATATCGACTCTTTCCGATGTTATGATAAATTGCAATTGCTTCAATGACCAAGATTATAGTTGTTAGTTTTGAATGAAGTTTCTGATTCATACTTGACATAGTGAATAGATTGTTACTTTAGCATAATGATACGTCTCCAACGTATCTATAATTTTTGATTGTTCCATGCTATTATATTACATGTTTTGGATGTTTATGGGCTTTACTTTACACTTTTATATCATTTTTGGGACTAACCTACTAACCGGAGGCCCAGCCTGAATTGCTGTTTTTTTTTGCCTATTTCACTGTTTCGAAGAAAAGGAATATCAAACGGAGTCCAAACGGGATGAAACCTTCGGGAGCGATCTTTTCGGAACAACTGCAGACCAGGAGACTCGAAGTGGACGTCAAGCAACGAGTGAGGCGGTCACGAGGGTGTCCGGCGTGCCCTAAGAGGGTGGGCGCACCCCCCACCCTTGTGGGCCCCTCGAGCGTCCACCGACCTACTTCTTCCTCCTATATATATCTACGTACCCCGAAACCATCCAGGAGCACCACGAAAACCTAATTCCACCGCCGCAACCTTCTGTATCCGCGAGATCCCATCTTGGAGCCTTCGTCGGTGCTCCGCTGGAGGGGGAATCGACCATGGAGGGCCTCTACATGATCTCCAAGGCCTATCCGATGAGTTGTGAGTAGTTTACCACAGACCTTCGGGTCCATCTTGGAGATCTATTCGATGTAACACTTTTTGTGGTGTGTTTGTTGAGATCCGATGAATTGTGGGTTTATGATCAAGTTTATCTATGAGAAATATTTGAATCTCCTCTGAATTCTTTTATGTATGATTGGTTATCTTTGCACTACAAAAAAAAAGACACATCCGTGACATTTTGGGCCGAACGAATTTTTTTTCTGTCATACATATGACACTTCTATGACGATAATTGTGACAAAATCCGGTATCATCACAAATGTGGTGGGCTCCTACTTCTATGACAAAAAATCATGACAGAAAATGGGCTTTTTGTCCTAGGCGGGCCGGAGACGCAACTGCATGACATTCTTTGGGCCGTCCATGACGGAAAAAACTGTGGTAGAAGCGAGGGGGAGGAAAATTTCGGGGAGTTGCCGGTTACGGTGGGAGGTCGGAGGCGGAGCGAGGCGCGTTTCTCTCGTACGTACGCACGTGTGTGCGAGGCGTTGGCTCTAATTAAAGCCGAGCGAGGCGTTGGGCTCTAACTGAATCTGAGCGATTACACTGCAGGCTACGCGTTACTGAACCCGAGTGATCGATCGATGGCTGTTAACTGAACCCGATGGAGCGATTCCTTCGCTACTGCTGCTAACTGAAGCCGATCGATTGGATGAACAGTGAGCGTTGCGGGGG
>NC_041385.1:691724009-691733974 GCF_002162155.2 Triticum dicoccoides | reverse complement strand
GCGTTCCTCTGGATGAACAGGAACCCATGGTGTGTTGGGTTGGATGAATAGTAGACGGTGGAGGGGTGGCCGTGGATGGGTGGTTGAACAGGACCTCGTGGTGTGGAGGCCTGGATGAACAGTAGACAATGGAGGGGTGCCCGTGGAGGGGTGGTGAACAGTAGCCGGTGGAGTAGCGTGCGGTGGAGGCTGGATGAACAGGAGCCCGTGGAGGCTGGAGGAGGTCGACGGTAGCCCGTGGAGGCTGGAGGAGGTTGGCGGTGGAGATGAACAGTATCCCGTGGATTCCCGTTTTGCGGTACGCCACACCCCTCCCAATGAACAGTACCCCCGTTTCGACCGTAGGAGGTCCGTTTCGTCCGTTTTGCGGTATGCCACACCCCTCCCGATCAACAGGACCCCCGTTTCGACCGTAGGAGGTCCGTTTCCTCCGTTTTGCGGTACGCCACACCCCTCCCGATCAACAGGACCCCCGTTTCGACCGTAGGAGGTCTGTTTCCTCCGTTTTGCGGTACGCCAGGCCCCTCCCAATCAACAGGACCCCGTTTCGAATGTGGCCGGTCGAACACAAGGCCTTTCCTCCGTTGTGCGGTACGCCAGGCCTCGTTTCCATCGCCTGTTCCGTCCAAGCCCTCCCAATGAACACGACCATGCATTCCGTTCCGACCCAGCCGATTGGCTCCCCAAGAACACGACGACGATGCTGTTTCTCCGTTCCGACCCAGCCATGTACGTATACACGATAGGCTTTAGAGACCCTGCCCATATGTACGTATGTGGCCGTATTTTCTTTCTTGCACCCTCGCCGCTGTACATACGTGTACATGCTATGTGCGCGCCTCTACTACGACACGTGCATGCCTCTACATCCACCAGTATATATGTACGTACCCCGCAAAAAATAGTATATATGTACGTACACGTTCGCGACCAGAATGACAATGCTACGTACGCTTCGACCAGGTGGGTCCCGACTGTCAGGCACTTCCTTGCGTGCAAAGATGTAGCTGGTGGGTCCTAGCAGTCAGGGGGGCGAATCGTTTTGTTTTTTTGCTCGGACGCACTTCCTTGCATGCAAAGATGTAGCTGGTGGGTCCCAGCAGTCAGGGGGGCGAATCTTTTTTTGCCCGGACGCACTTCCTTGCGTGCGAAGGTGTCGTTGGTGGGTCCCAGCGGTTAGGGGGGCGAATCGTTTTGTTTTTTTTGCCCAGACACACTTCCTTGCATGCGAAGATGTAGCTGGTGGGTCCCAGCAGTCAAGGGGAAACGTTTTTTGGCGAAATACAGTGGCCCGCTCGGTGGGTCCCAGCTGTCAGGTGGAGGAATCATTATTTTCCGCGTAATAAGGAGGCACTTCCTTGCTGCGGCCGTGGACCCAGCTGTCAGCCTCTCCACGTACAGTCCACGTCCGATGGAAGTTGTTCCTTGACCACGTTGACCATGCTGCACCGAGAGCACTAGGGTCTAGGGCGGTGGATGACAGCGAGGCCTAGGAAGGGGACGACGGGGAGCCGAGGAAGACGCGGCAGTGGAAGCCCGCGCGGAGAGGAGTACGAGGGTTCACTGGTTCGGCTGCGGTGTGAGGCTGCCGTCGCCGCAGGGCCTGGCCAGCGGTGGGAATAGTAGGGGGCGGTGAGGCCTCCGCGGCAGCACAGCCGACCACGTGAGGCAGGAGCATGCGGCACGACCGGAGCTGCTTTGGGCGGCTGGAGCAAGAAGACCAGAGGTTGAAGAAGCACTACGGCCGTTGGATGGACATCGTACGGTCACTGGAGCTAGAATCGTTCATATTGACTAAAGTTGACAAAGGCCCCCGTCCCAGTCAACTTAGTAGGCCCACAAGTCAGCCTCCCACCATGGTGGGTCCCAGCTAGCAAGGGGAGTATTCAGTTTTTTGTGCGTAATAAGGAGGCACTTCCGGTGGGTCCGAGCTGACAGCGCGGGGAACTTTTTTTCATGAAATACGCTGGCCCGTCCAGTGGGTCCCAACAGTCAGGGGGAAACGTTTTTTCGCAAAATAAGGTGGCCCGTCTGGTGGGTCCCTGCTGTCAGGTGGAGGAAGAATTATTTTGCGCGTAATAAGGAGGCACTTCCTTGCGGCCGCCTGGACCCAGCTGTCATCCTCTCCATGTACAGTACTCTTCCTATGGAAGTCGGTCGTTGACCACGTTTACTACGCCGTGCCGAGAGCACCAGGGCGGTGGTCTGGACGACGGCGAGGCCTCGGAAGGGGACGACGCGGAGCCGGGGAAGACACAACAGTGGTAGCCCGCGTGGAGAGGAGTACGAGGGTTCACTGGTTCGGCTGCGGCGTGAGGCTGCCGTCGCCACAGAATAACAAGGGGTGTGGGTGAGTAGAGGGATACCCTGGGCCAGTGGTGGGAGTAGTAGGGGGCGGTGAGGCCTCCGGGGCATCACAGCCGGCCATGAGAGGCAGGAGCACGCGGCACGACCGACACTGCTTTGGGCGGCTGCAGCAAGAAGACCAGAGGTTGAAGAAGCACTATGGCCGTTGGATGGACATCGTATGGTCACTGGAGCTAGAATCGTTCATATTGACTAAGTTGACAAAGCCCTCCGTCCCCGTCAACTTAGTTGGCCCACAAGTCATCCTCCCACTATGGTGGGTCCCATCTAGCAGGGTGGGTATTCATTTTTTTGTGCGTAATAAGGAGGCACTTCCTTGCGTGCGAAGATATAGCTGGTGGGGTCCAACATGTCAGCGGGGGGAACATTTTTTCGCGAAATACAGAGGCCCTTCTGGTGGGTCCCAGCTGTCAAGTGGAGGAATCATTATTTTGCGCGTACAGTCCACGGCGATGGATGTCGTTCGTTGACCACGTTGACCAGGCCACGCCAAGAGCACCATGGCTGTGGATGACGGTGAGGCCTAGGAAGGGAATGACACGGAGCCGGGGAAGACTCGGCAATGGTTGCCCACGCGGTGGGGAGTACGAGGGTTTACTGGTCCGGCTGCCGTCGCCGGAAAATAACAGGAGGTGTGGGTGAGTAGAGGAATGGCCTGGTCAGCAATGAAGTAGGGTAGGGCGGTGCGGCCTGTGCGGCAGCACAGCCGGCCACGGGAGGCGGGAGCAGGCAGTCCCACCGGAGCTGGTTTGGGCGGCTGGAGCAAGAAGATCAGATATTGAAAAAGCAGCACGGCCGTTGGATTAACATCCAACGGTCACTGCTGCTAGAATCGTTTGTGGACTAAGTTGACAAAGCCAAAGTACACGTCAACCTAGTAGACCCACAAGTCAGCCTCCAAATCTGTCCCAAACAGCATACAGCCCGAAATTTCTAGCCGGATTCAAATTAATTTTAAATCTAATTATACCTTAATTTAAATTCAATGAAATTTTACCCGCACAAAAACAATGAAATTTAAAATATCAAAATCCGAAAGAAAACAGTATTTGGGAACTAATTGCTTGTTTGCTGTATTTTTTTCATTTTACAACCCATTTATTATTACTTATAGCCCATTTATTATTACTTATAGCCCATTTCTTATTACTTATAGCCCATTTCTTATTACTTATAGCCCATTTTTTGGGCAGAATGCATCCCTCCTCGTCTTGAAAGATTTTCGGCCCAGCATGGCGTAGAAAAGCAAGTAGGCCTATGTTGGTTATTCTGCAAAAAAACAAAATAGCTGGCTAGCCATTTTTCAGAAAGGAAAAAAACAAACTGGGTTGGTCATGTGCTAAACATATGAAATAAAAGCCTGGGCTAGACGGGCCACGGGTCCCGCACAACCCAGTTGATACCCTTCTCCGTCCCGAAAAAACAAAATTACTGCGCGCGCTGCTGGGTCTCTACTGTCATCCTCACCATGTACAGTCATCTCCTTATTCCTCTCGGTTGTTGACCATGTTGACAACACCGGAGGGCAGCGCCGCGGCGAGCGCGGAGGACGATGGTGAGGCCTCAGATGGGAACGAACAGGAGCCGGGGAAGATCACAGCCAGCCATGCGAGGCGGGAGCAGGCGGTCCCGCCGACGCTGGTTTGGCTTTGGCAGCTCGAGGAAGAAGAGACTGAAGAAACACGACTGACGTTGAATGTCAATCGAACGGTCAAGGTTGGCACAATCATTTTTTGACTAAGCGGACACCAAGTAGCATACTTTTTTATATATAGGAAGAAAACTGCGAGGAAAATGCGTTCGTCTGCCGTCCTCCTCACATGGAACGTTCGCCACATAAGTGACTAGCACCCTTGGTTTTCAACCGAGAGGTCTTGGGTTCGAGTCCGAGGACCTCTCAATTTTTTCCTCCTTCCTTCCTCGCAAAAAAAGGGAAAGAAAATCAAAGACTTGGGAAGGCGTACAGAACAAGCTAGTGTACCAGTAAAGAGACGTTGCCGAGTTTTAGAAAAAAGAAAGACGTGCTCCTGTAGCTGGTTCAAATCCAAACCTATACTGTGACTATATATGGTGCTATGCTACTCTGCAAGTAATGAAACTGACATATCCAACGTTCGCTTCTCCTCTTCTCTACTTACTCTGCCTAGCATCAGAAGCTCTGGCCACAGCAACCATGTCCGCTGGCTGCTCGTCCACCTGCTCTTCAGCAGGCAACAACCAGATATGCGCCAAGTTGCCACCCGTACCATCTCCTGTGGGTCTCATCACACCCCCGCCGGCACGCGCACCGCAGCCGATTGCTCATTGCAACCTGCTGCCATTGGTGTGGTGCCACTGCTGCAAATCACGCAGAGTCATCCGTCGCGTCTCAACCACAATCCGCAACCCTGGCCGAGTCTTCTACAAATGCCCGAATCATGAGGTAATAATATGTTTAAGTGTTGTTCTACTGCTTTCAGTTGCTGATTTTTTTAATAGTTTGGTTGATGATCTTCCAATTTGATTCATGCAGAAAAGGGAAGATTCGTGTGATTTGTATTTCTGGGAAGTTTCTGATGTGGGGGAATGCAACTACGCTGATTATTTGGTTAGACGAGGAATCCCAATACCAGCAGGTTGGGGTGTTGGACAAGTAACTGAAGGAACAACAAAAGAGGAAGATGCAGAGCAGAAGGTTAAAGATGCAGTTCCTCTGATCATGGCCAAGCAACAGTTGCTGAACGGCCTTGACAGCAATGAGGAGATGAAAGAGCTTGTGAAGATAATGGGCAAAATCGATGTGCTCTGTAGGATGATTGTCTCTTTATTTGCAGTGTATGTAGCACTCGTGATGTATTCAGTGGCTACGACATGAGCACTTTGCAAAACCTGTGTAGCAGGCTGGGCATAGTGTTGTGAACATCTAATGATTTCTATTAACAGAAATCAGGGGGTATCCCCTTTTGCTCATATAAATAAATAGATAGCAGAGGCCCTGTCAGGTCAGCTTTGTTCTCATTCGAAGACGTCGAGCAAATTGCAGTCCAACAGCAAACTATGTCATCAAATTCAAGTTTCACAGCCAAATATGAGTACAACTAAACAACAATGTCATCATGTTTTAGTTGTCATACAATCACCAAACACAAATCAACATACATAACAAGTGATGTTCTCACAGCAAAATACTAAACAACATGTTCATCAGGTTTCAGTTGTCATAGCAAACACAATTTCACATAGTAGATAAAAAACGTCTCCTGATAGGCAAATACGACAAAAGCAATGTAATCATCATCCGCAGCAGCAGCGTCAACATCTTCGCCATGTGTATCAGTCTGAATCGTAATTCCCCATGGTGTCATCTTCTTCGTCATCCTCAATGTCCTCGAACGTTGGCTTCTTCTTGATCAACTCTTGTATGTCCACAGCACGACATGCAATCTTTTCTCCGGCGTCATTGACGTGATGGTTCTCAAAGATATTAGGAACATCTGTGTTATCTTGTACATCAGGAGCAGTGTAAGCATCATCTTGTTGTGCAACTTCATTAAACGAATTCCTCTGCTCAAACCTTTGCAATACTCTCCAGTCATCGCTACGTGCAAATGTGTCTTCCAAGAAAAATATCTGTGTTGCTTGATTTGCCAAAATAAAAGGCTCGTTGGTCTGGTACGCTGCCTTGACATTGATGGATTTGAAATAATCATCAGCTCTGGGTTTTGCGATCCTAGAAAAGAGGTTATACCAACGACAGCACAACAGAACCACACACCGATGATCCTCGAAACTGGAGATATACTGCAACTGAACAATGTCTGTTATGTTAGCATACATTTCAGTTGTCTCTTTGTCATACGTATCTGTGCTCATGATGGCACGGTTTTGTGTCTTCCTGCCTTCGTCTCGTGCAAGGGTGTTATAGCGCACATCTCCAACAACGCAAGATTCATAATGTCTTACCCAAGTATCAGGACCCATTGCTAGTGAGTAAAGGGCATCATCAACTGCCTGCCCATCCTCCCGCATCTTCTTAACCTATGGTTAGAAAATAGACAAGTTGATCATCTTATGTACTCAATATATTAAAAAAACTGACAGTGCATTCAAAAGCTTACATGGTTCTTGAACCATTTCGCAAATCCTGCCATAACCAGTTTGTCAATGTTTCTTGGATTTTGCGGCAGTAACTCCTCTTTGTACATGCTGCACAACATAGTGATCGTGTCAAACATCTAAATATATAAGAATGTGCTGCAAGTTTAGTATATTACGATGTATAAGCTGCAGTACTGCACTTACTTGATATAAGGTAGTATCTCAGGACAATTATTCAACACATACCAAACCATTTTGTCCAAATCTTTAGGTTTATCCTCTTGTCGACTCTTCCCTGTAACTCGAACAGAATAATCGAAAATATTGAGCCCGGGATTGTCTTCACCCACCTCTTTGCTAAGCTGATCAGCTGTTTCAATGTATTTTGAGCAGAATGTCAACACTTCTGTAGCAATGTAGGCCTCTGCAATGGAACCCTCGGGTCTAGCTCTGTTCCTAACATAGCCCTTGAAAGTGCCTAGACGCCTTTCAATAGGGTACATCCAGCCATACTGTACTGGACCTCTAAGTAGTGTCTCATCAGGTAGATGAACAGCCAAATGCACCATCACATCAAAGAAGGCTGGAGGATATATCTTCTCAAGGTCGCATAGGATAGTTGGTATCTTGTCTCTAAGCTGCTCCAAAGCATCTATCCTGATATTTCTAGTGCAGAGTTCCCTGAAGAATTGTCCCAACTCTGCAACTGCTCTGTATAAGTTAGGGCGGCCCAATCCTCTAAGGATAACATGTAAACCCCTTTGAAGTAGGACGTGGCAATCATGAGTTTTCAATCCTTGTACCTTGTTTCCATCTGCACTGACTCTCCTTTCAGGGTTGGAAGCAAATCCATGTGGGAATCTCACACGTGACAGGACATCGCAGAATTCTTTTCTTTTTACCTTGTCCAAGACGTACACAACTGGTGCCATATCCCGTGGTTTAACTTCATCTTGCACCTGCAAATCCTTTCTGATACCCAGGTGTGTCAAATCAATCCTAGATTTTAAGGTATCTTTCATCTTGCCTTCAATGTTAAGAAGTGTGCCGATAATGCTATCACATATATTTTTCTCGATGTGCATCACATCAAGATTATGCCGCAGATCCAAATCTTTCCAATACTCTAAGTCCCACAAAGTGGACCTGCGGGTAAACAATAATCTCTCTTCTACCGTGCTACGCTTCCTTTTCCTACTACCATTACCAGGATGGTTTCCTGGTGTAATATGCCTGACCTTCTCTAATTCCACTTGCAACTCATCGGCGGTGAGCCTCTTTGGCGCATCACGGTTTTCATGCTTTGCATTGAACACATGTCTTCGGTATTTTCTAGGATGCGGCTTGTCCTTGGCAAGGAAACGGCGGTGTCCAATGTAACAGATCTTGCTAAGTATTGTGTATGACAGCGGATTGCTGTCACAGCGAACACATGCATTGTAACCATGTGTCGTTCGCCCTGACATAGTGACCAAAGCTGGATAATCATGGATGCACCAAATTACAACAGCACGCAGAAAGAAATCAGCTGGTGGTCTTCTATATAGGTCCCGAGTGAGAACACTTTTCCATAGTTGTTGAAGTTCCTCCACAAGAGGCTCCATGAACAAATCAAAATCCTTTCCAGGACTTTTTGGACCTAGGATGAGCAAGGCCGTCATGTAGTTTGATTCTTTGGTGCAGACATTTGGAGGCATGTTGCAAGGGATAACAAGCACTGGCCACATGCTATATGTGGCGCTCTGGTGGCCAAATGGGTTAAATCCATCTGAAGCTAAGCCAAGTCTAATGTTTCTCGGGTCAGCAGCAAACTCTTTGTGTTTATCATTGAAGCTTTTCCACTCACTACCATGAGATGGATGGCTCATTACATTCTAATCTCTGTACTCCTGGTTCCTAGAATGCCGCAGTACATCCTCTCTTGTTTCAGCATCATGAAACAACCTCTGCAATCTTGGTGTAATTGGAAAATGTCTCAGAACATTATGAGGAACCCTCTTCACAGCATCGCCATCTTTCCATCTTGATGATTTGCATTTCGGGCATTCACTTAAGTTGGCATAATCCTTCCGGAACATAACACAATTATTCTTACAAACATGGATCATATCATATCCAATTCCAACTTGACGAAGGAAATTCTTCATTTTACTGTAGGTGTGTGGCAGCTCAGACACATCTGGGAAAGATTTGCGGAAAGCAGCCAACATCGCATCGAATGATTTGTTGTTCATCTGCTCAGATGTCTTCACCTGAAGAAATGTGACCATAGCTGAGAATACTGACAGCTTATTTCCTGGGGTGATAGCAACGTTGCATTGTTCCAACATGCGGGCCCACCGTTTTTCTTCTGCAAGTGAAAGTTCACGGAATGCACGAGCATTTCATAGCATTGTTTCAATGTTGGTCAAACTCACTGGCTTTGCCACTACCACCTCCTCCTCCTCTTCCACCTGAGCATCAGGCAGATCAAGATGGTGATCTGTTGCTTCCACGTAGTCAATAACATTGACGTTCACAGCTTCACCATGATGAACCCACCTAATATATGTGATCGACATCCCATACAAGTGTATATGATTTTGCACAGTTGACTGGGGTCTTGTAACTGAATTCATACAACTGCTACATGGGCAAAGCACATTTCATTTCGGACCACCGTACTCAGCTCTGATAAAGTTCATGAAGTTTTCAACCCCCTCGACATATGCAGCGGAGAATCTTCGAGCAGAAGTTATCCAAGTCCTGTCCATCTGTTAGACATACAAATTAGTTCTTCTAATAGATATTACAGGAAAAACATATATGCTTTTTTATGAAGTCCAGAAAAAAAATACCTAGGTCGATGTCTAAAGCTATGGCAAGATATTTGGACGAGCAGATCTAAGTAACGAAATATATGTAAAGCTAATTCAGCAAACATATTTGAGTGCTAAATTATGGCAGGCTGTTTCAGCAGTCAATGAGCCCGAGCACACAGCCATCAAACTATCGAAGGCCATCACAGCAACAAAGATCGAGTATAAAACGGTGTAGAGCTATTTCACCTAACAGATTGGCTACTAGACCATGGCAACCTATGTCACAATAAATATATGGCAGGATATTTTAGCAACTAATCGGCCTTGGCATGCCATCTCAGCTAAGCAGATTGAGTGCAGAACAGGGCAAGGAAGCCTCTTAAGCAGAGCATATTGACAGTAAACTACTTCGGCAAATAGTAAGATTAACAGCGTCTATCAGCTAACATTCAGCGCTACACCAACATGAACAGGGCCTCAGTCTAGAATGCGCGTACCGTGGGAGAAGCTGACCGTCGTGCGTCTCCACACGAACGTCGCTAGCGGTGGCGGCGCTAACCGCCGTGCGCCTCCACAAGAACGTAGCCAGAGGTGGCGGCGTGGCTAGAGGACGGCAGTCTACGAGAGCGTACTGTGGGAGCGAGAGGATCGCCGTGCGTCCCCTCGACGAACCACGGCGCCGACGTATCGGCGCGGCGGGGAGGGCGGCTTTGGTGGAGC
>NC_041385.1:691692207-691723649 GCF_002162155.2 Triticum dicoccoides | reverse complement strand
GTGGGCGGGGGGAGTTTGGCGCATGGTCGGTTTCTCCAAGTGCAGTCCCACGTGTCAGTGAAGAGGCAAGCCGAAGCGCGTTCCATTTGCGTGAGCCGTGTGCAGGACCGAACGTGTGTGGGGTGCAATGCGACCGCCTTTTTTCCTTTTAAACTAGGTGCTTCGCCCCCTAAAAAAAATGTTGCTTCGCGCGATCCATCGATTCTACTACTACTAATCCGGTAATCCCAACTAAAATGACGCGGCCGGGTCTTTTCCCATGCGATATGCTGGGAGGTTGGCTTAGTTGGTTTTTTTAGATTTCTCGGTTCAATAAAAAGCAGAGTTGGTGATGATGGTGTGCCTGTCATCCTGCAATATGGGCCGTCTGATCTATATCTAACGGATAGGAAGGAAACTATGACAATTTACCCACACTCCTCTCCACATTTGCAGATAAGGCTTTCCCTCGTTCATCCTTTTCTCCCACAAGATCTTGATCTTCCGTGCACTAGTACTCCTACAATATGTATATTATTGTGAAAGTTCATATACACCGGCCGAGATTAATGCAAACACGGCAGATTTTCATTACATTTCGAACTTTTATAAGACAAAAAAATAAAAGAAACCCGACCCTAAACCTATTCTATGGCGGCGACCAACGTCCTCCATCTGCGATCTCTATGTACGGGGGCGGGGTTCAAGACCCGTGAAGTGAAGGTGCGGTCTCCGGCGAGGAAGAGTAGAACACGGGATATAGACTGGCCAATTGGCACACCATGCCCTGCCGCCTCCCATGCCCCATCCTCGGAGGAGTCCCCGACCTCGGCGGTGCCGGACGTTGGACGGCGGCAAGTAGGACGCGTGGCTGACGGTGCTCCCGTCATCGGCCGCCAGCGTGGCCCCCGCTTGTGCGGTCGCGTCCGCGTCCGGCTACGCCGCTCTTGCGTTGTGAGAGGCGACTTGAGCGAGGGCGGCAACCTCGAGCTTCATCCTCGAAGACAAGCTCTCCCGCAGAGCATCCACACTTGCGGTCATGGCAGATGTGGTGTCAGGTAGGAGGACGATGCGCTATGGTGTGGAGGTTAGCTGGGCGTTGCCGCTTTAAGTAGCACATTCCGGTGAGGCCAAGCGTCCAGGTGCGTCATTAAGTCGCCGGAGTTGGTTCCTCGGGCATCGAGCCTCTTAACAACGACATACGAACGAACGGCATGAATGCGGGCAGCTGGCGCCGGCTGGGAACGCACCGCGCGATGGTGCGAGGGACGAGGGCTTTGGTGTGCCAGGATAGTCAGTTGCGGTCGTGGCAACGTTGGAGATGCCCTTTGCTCGAATGCGATCCCCGCATGTCATTGAAAAAGCAAGACGACCCGGCATGGTCTCAGGTCCAGAGGATGCAGTTGGCCGTGCTACACCACTCCACAGACGCATCACGGCGCCCCGTGCATCCGCGACGAGCCGAGTGTTGGGGTGTGTTTGGATTGTGGCCAAAGTGCACCTTACCAAAAATTTGGTCATGACCCAAAGATTGGTCTTTGTTTGGATGGTTGCCATTTCTTTGGCATGCCAATGAACTCTAGCCAACTCTAGTTCATTTTTCTTGACAATGTTGGCCAAATCATGGGCAACCAATACCTCAACCAAAATTTTGGCTACCCAATGCTTTGATGGGGCAACCTTGGGCACAAACCAAACATACCGTTGGTCGTGCCAGAGCACAAATGCCACCCTCGGCACACTGAAACCGACCGTGTCTATCGACGATATGAGCGTGTCGCTCACCGCGGTCGCCGTGTCCAGAGGCGGTGCTAGAGATGCGCCCCGTTGTTGGCCCCAAAGACCCACATGAACGGTTGTCGGTGGCGAGGAGGTCATGGGCCAGCTCCTCCATTGGACTAGTCTGCGCTACGTCGTCCCGACGGGTGTGCCCCACATGTCGGTTTCCCAGTTTTCCCGGCCATATTCGAGCGTGAGTGCTCCGCGTTGCGCATTAGGCCTTTCACTATGTAGGCCAAGCGAGACAACTTATTGTTTATTTGAGTCGTTCAAGTGTAATCATGTGGCGTTTGCTTATTTCTCATTCCTCTCCAACCCTCTTCTCCATCGATCATGTCGCCTTCCAGTCGAGTCCATCCTCCCGCATGCCTCATTTGAGCATTCCGCCGAGTATCATTCGCATGTACCCACCTTAGTCCTCTTTCTATAGATCTCCGGACCCCGAGATGAAATCGAGAGGGAACGAGTGGGGGCACATGATACCTAAGGCGGATTCAAAATTTTGAACCGGTGATCATAGCATCCGCAAATCATATATAAAGGGTACTCAATGTTCGTTTCGTTTTTGAACGTACAATATACTCCCTCCTATCCTTTCTACCTTACATATAAGTTTTATGTGTAGTCAAAGTATCTCTACTATGATAAAAAAAGGTATCAACATTCAACAACGCCCAATCAATATTGTTAGATTCATACGTACTCCTAGATTTGTACTCGAGATGGTTTCCAATTTGACTATTGACAAGATTAATAGTACTCCTTTCACATAGGTGAGTAAGTCATCTTAGGATGTGCACCGTGACCAAGGAGGAGGGGAAAACGAGAGACATTGATGTTTATTTGCTAATTAATAGTATTGCATGCAATGAACTAACCACTGCATGTCATGTTTGATAGTCTCAGGTCGTTAAAAGCATGCACACCCTCATCTCTTATTGGTTCATATGTCAAGAAACAAGAAACGAGGTAGAAGTTAAGGCACCGCGCCTACGTGTTTTGGGATTATTTGGTTTTCGTAAGATGACTTACACACCTTGATGGAGGGAATACATGAGATGTATAATGTGAAAATTATATCATTGGAAACTCCTTTCACATACGAAATTGACCATATGCTTTGTGTAAGTTGCATGTCATATATTATTACTCTAACATTTGGTCAAAGTTAGCCTCGAAAAACGCATTAGACCCTGTATGCTTTGTGTAAGTTGCATGTCATATATTATTACTCTAACATTTGTGTAAGTTGCATGTCATATACTATTACTCTAACATTTGGTCAAAGTAGTATAGTGGAAGTGGATCCTATGACGTAGGTATCCCTGCCTTAACCTCCCCTTCGGTCACTTACTGGCAGACCATGCTTGCTAGGCCCCGCATGTTAGTTACTCAATGGGTTCAGCCACGTCAGGGGATCCTCATCCGTAGTATACTCCCTCTGTTTTTATTTACTCCGCATAAAATGGAGGGAGTAGTGGTATAATAAATGATGCGGGCGGGGGAGGGGGAGGGACGTCGGTTTGCTCTCAACTGTGGTCCCACAAGCGAGCGAAAACACAAAACGAAGCGCGTTCCATTCGGTGAGTGATGTGGAGGGTCCAGCGTGCCGGGCTGCAACCGAACGCGACAAGAGCGATGTACAGTCAAAACCGATTGACCGGTCGTCATCGGAACCACTATTCACACCAGAACCTTCGCTGCTCGGCCTACGCCAGCCACTGCCCTAAAACCACACCAAATCTCCAGCCCATTCCCCCACCTTTCGATCCCCTAGCCCGCATCAAGCGTCCCCTAGTTCACCGGAAAGCCATGGTGCGCCGCAAGATCACTTACTACAAGATGCTGACGCCGGAGCGCCGCGCAGAAATCGCGGCGGCGGTCGGTGCCACAGACCTCCGTTCCCAAGCTCGCTTTGCGGCGGGCCAATCCCCGAGTTCTTTGGAGCCAAGCTACGAGGAGGAGGAAGCCGATCCAATGTTCACTGCGGAGGTCGCAGCGCAGAAGGCCCCCGATGGGTATGAGACGATGGACGTTGACTTCGTGCCGGCGTCCGAGTCCCCCATGGTGCAGGCGGACTAGCGGTTCAACATGGCGATACTAAAGGAGGACCGAGAGACAGAGGCTCAAGTCGACGCGGAGCGCGTGCATGCCGCTGCCATCGAGGCTCTCCTGCAGGCGGAACCGGATGTCGTGGATGTGAACCGGGCGGCGGAGGCTCAACTTGAGGTGGAGCGCGCGGATGCCGCTGCCATCGAGGCCCTCCTGCAGGCGGAACCGAACGTCCTGGACATGAACCGGGCGGCAGAGGCTCGACTCGACGCACAGGGCGCGGATGCCGCTCTCATCGACGCCCTCCTCCGAACGGAACCGGAAGTCCTGGACTTGAACCGGGCGGCAGAGGCTCGACTCGACGCGGAGCGCGCGGATGCCGCTCTCATCGACACCCTCCTGCAGGCGGAAGCGGAAGTCCTGGACTTGAACCGGGCGGCGAAGGCTCGACTCGATGCGGAGCGCGCGGATGCCGCTGCCATCGAGGCCCTCCTGCAGGTGGAACCGGACGTCCTCGACTTGAACCGGGATGTGCTCTCATCCGTGCAGAGCGCCCGCATGCTCCGCTTGTACGAGTAGCTGGAGGCTGAGGACAACCACGATGCGGAAACACACGTCGGCAGCGACGGCTGGTTCGCGCCGGCAGCCAAAGACGACGAGGCCGTCTCTTTCCGCGAGCAGTGATAGTTTTTCTTTATGTTGTTGTTTTTATTATTATGGATCTTTTGCTGTGTAAAAACATACTATTTGTTATGTAAGTCGCCTGAGTCTACCATTTCAGGCGGTTGGATGAATATCCTACGTCTCTTAACCCTTCTTTCCTTCTTCCTCACCTCTTCTTCCTCCCCAACAGACCACCGCACGGGCCGTACGGATACTCCGGTTGGATAAACATACTCTATGAACAAAAATTATGTGTCATCGATAGGATGGCTGAGTTTGGTTTGTTCACATGTGACAACACGTGTCAGTGAGGGTGCGTTCCCTTGGTTGGGTTTGCGGCGTGCAGGAGCGAAGTGTGAGGGTGCGGTGCGACCGCGGCGTGCAGGAGGAACTGTGTGAGGGTGCGGTGTGACAGCGACAGCCGTGCGCAAGTGTACCTCCTTCTTATTTTGAAAACTTTAGGCAAGCTTGGCAAAAATGTGTGGCGAAGTTTGGCAATGCAAGGCCTAGACCCAAACAAGATAAGTACGTACTACCTCTGTCCGGGTTTATTGGTCCCCATTGTATTTCGTGCCAAATTTTGACCATAGATTAAACTAAGAAAATGTTAACGCATGTCACCAAACATTATATTTTTCAAAACTATGTTCAAATACGAATCCAATGAGATAATTTTTCTTGACATGCATTAACATTTTGTTAGTTAAATCTTTAGTCAAAATTTGGCACAAACTATAAAAGGGACCTATAAACTAGGACAGAGGTAGTACGTACTAGGAGTACTAGTGTTAAAAAAGAAAGGCAGGGTTTTCCTTTGATACAAATCCTCGTTTCACGTGTCAATTAATGCGTATTTTTTTTCTAAAAAGACCAAAGAGCTAACTATCTCACTCCTCATCGCTTGATTAATGCAGCGCCATGCAAACGAACCTTCTCACTTCCGCATGCATGCAGGGGATATTAATGTCCTTGGTTGCTAACCCCATCAATTTTGCCTCGATTAGTGTTAGTGGCCCGTTGCAAATTGTAATTTTGATATACTGGCCTTGTGTACAAAAAAATGGAGGTAGTAACTATTTGAATTCCTTGCCCATTGCGGTGACGTCAACGACTTTTTTTTATGGTTTGGCGAAGTGCGTTCGACGGAGAACACCATTGAGGGAGACCACGGTAAGTCGTTCACAAGTGCCGCCTGCAAGTCGAGACAACCGCCTTATTTGCATCCAGGAAGTCCTTTACTAGTACTACTACTAGGAGTACTAGTGCGGTGAGATGGTTTCTCGAAGAAGACGATGGAGAAGCGGAGTCAGCGAAGAGTGAAATGATAGTTGCTTCATCCGTGCTTTGTGATTTGACGCCTCACTGCTTTGTGATTTGTGATAGAAGGGACAGGGGAGTAGACTCTATGCTCTATACTGTACTACTCCTACATGCGTCCAAGCATGGGAGAAAGAGGAGAGGCGTTGCATTTTTCTATTCCTTCAATCAATCAATCAGGGAGCTTCGGTTCCATCTTTTTGGCTTTGGCAACGCCGTCCACAATGGTTCCCACGATGCCAAAAGCTATTTTCACATTTGGCTACACATTGTGGATGCCCTTAACTGTACCACTTGGTTTTGCTCCTGTGTGCTATCTATACAAATCTCAATTATACTGATCTAAAAATTATAGAATCAAAGATTAGTAAAAAGGAGGTGATTTTGTCGCGCGGATGGTGGGGGAGGTTTCTTATTTTCAGAGGACGTTGTCCTAGCGGTTTGCTAACATGCGGTCCACGTGTCAGTGCTTTACCAAGCTGATCCGCGTCCCACATGAGGCAGAACAACGGCAGAAGCAACACGTGGTTAAGTTGAAGAAGATGAGGGAGAAGCGACCAAGCTGATCCGCATCCCACATGAGGCAGAAAAACGGCAGAAGCAACACATGGTTAAGTTGAAGAAGATGAGGGAGAAGCGGATTCGGCAACGAGTGAAATGATGGTTGCTTCGTCCCTCCAACTTCTTTTTTTAGCATTATTACTTCGTCCCTCCAACTTAACTACGGGAAAGGTGCAACTTTGTGATTTGACGCCTCATTGATCATTACTACGCCGGTGCCATGACTAGGGTGCTTCACCCCGGCTGCTCTGCACTATATTCCGGTATGGCACGTGGACCCGGTAGCTTGATGTCCCACATGTCGGCGAAAGGGACTAGAAGATTTATGAAAGCGAGCGCTCCACTCTTACGACGGAGGAGTAGACGACACGACGACCTAGTGAACTGTCACTTGTACTGTATAGTACTATAGTTTTGCTATTTCGCACGATCCATCGATACAAACCTGATTAAACAGGAAAGGGCGGGATTTTTCCCGCGCGGTAGATGATACTGGCCATACATTTCAAAGGAAATTTTAATGTATGCAAACTAAATAATTATAAGTAACAATATGATATCTAGTAAAACTAAAAACACATATGATTTATTGTGTTAGAGTGTAGTAGTAGTGTTGTATTGCATAGCTGTTAGATGTAACACGCGAGAACGTGTAGAGATGTAGTTTTAGAGGGCCTACAGAGAGAAAAGCGTAGTACGGTCACCGAACTTCAGAATAAGCTGATTTCGGTCACTATATACGTTTTGCGGTGATTATCCGGTCACTTGCTCACAGTTCAGCATCGGATTGCACTCTGTTTACCGGCCAAATAGTTTGCGTGGCGCCATGTTGACTAGTTAAATTAACCATGTTCCTTGTGGGTCCCACTTGTCAGTTCGCATAGGGAAAAGGTCAGATAAACACAAATTTACGCTGGTGCGACAAGGCTCCAACCCGTGCGCGGGAATCACCTGGTTGTGTATGTGTCTGTCAGGGCCTGATGTGTGTGCATGCACGTGTAGGTTGAGCACTTGAGCATGAGAGTGTGTGTTGGTCGTGTGGTGTACTGGTGTGTGCATGCATGCGTGCGTGTGTGCGTGTGAGTGTTGCGTGCGTGCGTGGCTGCGTGTGTACGTGTGAGTGTTACGTGCATGGCTGGGTGCATGTGTTTGTGTGAGTGTTGCGTGGATGGAGTTCGTGTGCATGCGTGTGTGTGTGTATAATCACCACACCAGCTCCTGTGTGTTAAAACAGACGGCTCAGTATACCAATACAAGGCCACCTTGTCCGCTGTGCCCACGGTCATGACTTCGCACCACCGTCAAAATATTTTTTTGTCGTTTGTTTTCATTCTTACTAGCAAGATTCCCGTGCGTTGCACGTAACATCAAGATGCATTTGTATGACTTGTTTATCTTGTGAGAGAAAAGGATGAACGAGGGAAGGCCTTATTTGCAAATGGGGAGAGGTGTGTGGGTACCTTTTTGCAAAACTGCCATAGTTTCTTTCCTATCCGTCAGATATAAATCGGACGGCCTATATTGCAGGATGGCAGGCACACCATCATCACCAACTCTGTTTTTTATAAGAGTGCATTTTAAGTATTTTATAATAGTGTAGATGTAGAGTAGATACAAGTCGACAGGTGGGCACGATGTTAGTGAGATAATGTGATGCAACACTAGATCAGGTGCCACGTGGAGCGTTCAACTGGTCAACTAGTCATGTCATGAGCAAATACAAAGTTGTACGGTGAGCCCGTGACTGTATAATAACCACTAAACGTAGACGGTGACCGTAATGAGTGGATTATGAAGTCCAATGTATGTATCGTGCTTTCACTTCAAATATAATGATCGTGATTGCATATATCGCAAGAGAAAGATGAAACACGCGTGAATTTTCTAGGGGCTTACTTTTAGAGGATATGGAGATAGTTTTGTGTGCATACGTGAAAGGGCCATACAGGGGGGTATGCAATGGAGAGAAAGATGCTCTTCGTTTCTCTTTATTATGACTAACTTTGTATATAGTATAAAAATATACAAATTCACAGTGCGGAATAAATATCATTGTGGGCACAATGCAATGCAAATTAGCGTTCGTACTCCTCCATATAACTTTGTAATGTTGTATATATGTAGAAACTCTAAAATAATTTTTTGGCCACACTTTATTCAAAAGGAATGTTGTATGCGAAATAAACGTGAAGAGAGGGCTTTTTAGATCAATGGGGTACGTGATGTAACATGTGTGAATGTGTAGTTGATGCATTTGGCGGGGCCTAGAGAGGTATGTGTGTGTATTACGTATTCGAGAGAGGCATGGATAGAGGGGCCGACGGGGGTGGGGGTGGGGGGGGGGATAGCACGAGAAATAAGGGTGGTCTAGAGAGAGAGACGAATATGACGTCACGACAAGAGATTCCATTCCCTTGAGTGTGTATATGCAAGGGGGGAGGGAATAGAGGCACCAGGAGAATTTTTCTGTGTGTGTGGTGTTTGTGTTGGTATGTGTGGGTGTGAGAAGATAATGAGACGTGGGGGTAGAGGGTGTGTCACCGCGTGAGGTACGGTGGGTCGAGGTGAGGCCCTTTGTTCGGTTCCGTCCTGTGCCACATTGGTCGGCCCATGACACATTTAGGAAGACCCATGGATGACTAGTCATACAAGACAAAGATAGCAGAATTGTGAAGGACTCTGTGTCCGCTGACAAAGCCGGCTAGGATTTGTAACCCTAGGTTCTCGGACTAAGGTAACCCCTCTATCTCTGATATTACTATTCATCCAACCTAACTTTAAGGGGCATCCTACAGAATGCTCTGCTAGAATCATACTCGTCGATTAGGAAGAGAGGTGTGAGATAATGCGTGAGAGACAGGCGTAAAGATAATGTGCGTACATGAGACACGTAGGCAGGTCCATGTATATAGAAAGGGTCGATGAGGATTGTGCGTGTGTATGTTTGCGAGAGGAAGAGTGCTTGTGATAAAGGTTAGTGAAAACAGTTGTAAATCGTTACGAGAGGGAGGGAGGGTTATATCTGGAGAATGTGTGCGAGAAAGACACCTCGGGAGAGAGTGTGTGAGCATGTGTGAGAGACCACCGATGGAGAGTGAAACTACACGTAAAAGACTGCTCTACACATTGATTAAAGATATAAATTGTATCCAAATATTAGGATGGGATCATGATATTTGCAAACCGCATAAGGAGCGGTCATTGATCCATCAGACATCTTGATTCTATCGAATTTGAGCATGTCTATGTTATTATTCGACACAATTGATCCACATAGTTCGTATTTTGAACTCCAGACAATGCATCACTTTAGCAATCGAATATAAACGTGAGTATAGTTCATGTTGTGTGTGTAAAGCACATTATACATACGAAAGTTACACAATGGACATTTATAAATAGCTACCTATGAACTAGTATACATTTGAATTCAACCTAAGGTGGTTTAAAAAAATCGAATTCAACATGAAGTCCATTCAATTATTTGAATTTGATATCATGGTTGTAAACCATACCTAAACTATGGGGGTACCAATCTTTGCTCTGATTTTGTACATAATAGCATATGTAGTCGTGTACAAAATAGATTCAAGTTTAGCTCCTCCATTCCAAAATAATCGTAGTTATAAGATTTTCAAGTGTCAAAATTCAAAAGGACGCGGATAATTTAATGAGGTTTTCAAACATACGAGGTCAAATATAACGTTGTCTATTTAGGTCAATCCTCATAGTTCAAGAGTACTCTAAACGTGAATGCTTGTGTTTCAAAATTTCGAACGAAGCGCCAAAAGAGCCTCCACTCGCCCAAAACCGCGTGAGACCAATGTTTGGTTGTACAAGGAAATTACTTTTCTAATAACTCCGACCTGTGAAACCTACCGGCCCGACGTCCAAAGGTCTAAACCGGGGTAGGTTTGTAGCTTCATCTAGACACCACGCAACCGCCTCCGAAAAACATTCATACACAATGGCCGCCTAAGCACACATGCGTGCGGCCGAAATTGCTCCCGCCCACTATTTGGTACACCTGGGATTACCATCCTACCCCCGACCCATAGTAGGTCCGAATTTTAAGAGGGGGGCAAAGTTTGTACTTTCCCCAAATTTCAAACAAGCGCGTCCCATCTTCTGTTCAAAAAAGCCAAAAACAAGCGCGTCCCAGACCGAAACATGATTCCCCCCCACCCGTCCGATTCCCCATTCGTATTCCGTGGGTGCCAAAACTACCTCTCCACCAGCCGCGAAACCCCCGCGTCTCCGTCCGCCACCCCATCCCACCCATCAACCGCCGCCCTCCTCCATCACGCTGGAGCCGATACCCCGATGTCGTCGTCCACCGCAACCTCAACCGCAACGCCCTCCACGGCTAGTAGTTGAAGCCGAGGCCGAGCCGTCCGTACCCGAGCCAGTTCAACCATGCCGTCCTGCGCCTCACCGCTGCCGCTCCAACTTCGCCACCCTCCACCGCACCGGAGTTGTTCCTGCTACGCCGTCCTTCGCCGCCTCGGATCTGCTTCCCCTCCGCCGACATGCAGCCATGGCAACACAGTCAACAATTTGGCCATGGGTTCGTCCAAGCCTGCACCCTCCAGAACATTAGTTTCCCCAGTAAAAACAAGAAGATCGGCGCGACATGTGGAGGTGACCACACCGGCAAGCGAAGAAGGTACTCCTCTTCCCTTATTCATGCAAATCTTACGTCTCTGCTTGCACGGTATTCATCCCACAGAAGACACTAATTGACCGCTTCTTCTTGATACTAGATGTTCCTAGTAACTCGCAATGCACAAGGTTTCTCCTCATATACTATTTCACCTTAGCTAGAGGTCCGTCGCCCCCCTGAATTTCAATTTCTGGCCAGTTGATTCCCAATTAACGGAAGCATTCCCCGTCGTAACAGGTGCTAGTACGACTATTATGCCGGGGAAGCAGCGCCTTGGTGTCTACTGGCGCCCGATCTGGAGGTCGGCCGGGATTAAAGGGATGGCTTGGGGGCGCTGCCAAGCACGGCGGTGGTGTGAGGTCGATGGGAGGGCGGGGCGGCGGAGGCACGGGTCTGGGCCGGTGGTCGCTGCGGTTCGTGAAAGATCATCAACAGTGACTGGCAGGAGGTAGACGAAGGCCATCTGCCCGTTCCTTATAGATCGGACGGTTCATTAAAAAATCGACTAACCTATTTATTTTCAGTCGACTGTTATCTTAGATATGACCACATGTGGTGGTGTGCTGGAGGAGTACCTGCATTTCCTGTGCTCATATATTACAAAATCATACGGAGTAGAATCTAATTTTGTTTGCCATGCAATGTTGTAGAGCTATCATATGTCTCCTGTCATTTATTTTTAAGCCACCTGCTATCTGCTACTTTTATAGTGCATTAGTTCTGCACACACTTCACCCATGCTCTCACTATTGTGTTTTTATGCAAGGGTATTTCAGACTCTCCTGCCGAAAGAGAAGAAGCAAAGAAAAGAGAGAAGTCGCTCCAGCTTGGTATACGGGTAGGCAAGACACGTTACAACGCTATAAAGGGTGCAGTGTCAGCAGATGGAGACGGTAAACGTAGCTCTGTAGTTGATGACCTCGCTCGCAATGAACCACCATCCCAGGTGCTTGCTTTAACTTCGCAGTGTCATATGTGGTTGCATGTTGGTGTCTAGCTTGTATTCAAAAGGTTGAAGTCGGTCTTTATTAAGATAAGGAAAGATATTTTTTACATGAACCACCATCCTGTGAGCACCAGAAGACAAATAGCTAGTCAGGGCACTGGCCGAGCCAGTGACAAGCCCAACGAAGACAGGCATCACCTGGAAGCCAACTAAAAAGCTGCGATGGTGGCGAAGCAGCCCGCCTCCCACCAGGCTCTCAGGTCCTAGATGATCATGTTCACCACTCCAGCCAGATGTCTAGCTTGTATTGCTTCCAATTTGGTTAAATTGCATCTGCTTAGCTTACACATTATACTTTGAATATGACATGCCTTTCTGTTTTTGGTACATACTAGTACATCTGTGTATTAACCATGTTCTTACATCAAACTAATGTTCTTGTGGATCCCTCATCAATCACTTATGACGAGGCAGGCAGGCAAGGGGACTACTCCTCATTTAAAGAATGCAGCGTCAGCCTCCCGACATGATTCTCAAGAAACAGAAATGCTAGATGAAGATAGTGAACGTAGCTCTGTAGTTGATTACAACATTTCCCCTACACTAGCATTGTAGGTGCTTGCTCTAACTTGGCAGCGTGATATGTGGTTGCATGTTGCATATGGTGTCTAGATTGTAATTCTTCCAATCTGGTTAAACCGCATGTGCTGGTCTGCTTAGCTTATACTCCTGTAAATGTGACATTATACCTGTTAATGTGACATGCCTTCCTGTATTTAGTACATAGTACATCTGTCTATTAAGCATGTCCTTACATAAAACTATTGTTTTTGTATCCCGCATCAATCAATATGACGAGACATCTTTAGTATATGCAGTGCGATATTAGTTGCATGTTTCATATGATTTATAGCATGCACTGCTTATAATATGTTGAAATTCCATTTATGATGGGACGCTTTTAACTTGGCAGTCATATTGGTTGCATCTTTCATGTGGTGTCTAGCTTGCATTGCTTCTTATTTGCTGGAATGGTTTCTGCTTAGTTTACACAAACAGTTGTGAACATGCCATGCCGTCCTGTTTTTTGTACATATTCCATCCTGGTATCATGTGTTTGCCTTACATCAAAGTAGTGATTGTCAATATCATGCATGAATGAGTTCTAAAGAGAGAATTTTATTGCTTTTTCTTGTCGTTTTTACTTGACAATTCAAAATCAGTAAAGCGGAAGGAAGTTAGCAAGGCAGCGGATAAAGGTGCTCCTTCCAAACGGAGGGCCTCTACAGTTTCTACTCCTCCACACCCCAAGATGATTTCCAAGACAACACATGCACAGACACTCAACAAAGTTGTGTTTATGATGAGCACGTCTCCCCTAGTGCAGCATCACTGGTGCTCCCTCTAACTTGGCACTGTTATATGTGGTTGCATGTTATGTGTGATGTCTAGCTTGTATTGCTTCTAATTTTGTTGAATTCCATCTGCTTACTTTACACATTATACTTGAATAAGACACGTGTTCCTGTTTCTAGAACATACAATATCTGTCTATCACACCATGTTCTTACATCAAATTACTACTGTTGTGTAACCTGCAACAATCACTTATCATAAGACACGTTTGACTTCGGAGTGTGATATAGGTTACATCTCACATTCTTTTCTAGCTTGTACTACTAATTTGTTGAAATGTCACTTATGACGAGAACTTGGTAGAGTAATATTATTTGCATCTTTCATATGGTGTCTAGCTTTCATTGCTTCTAATTTGTTGAAATGCCTTCTCCTTAGTTTACACATCATAAGCTGTGAATATGCAATGCTGTGAATATGCAATGGCACTAATGACGAGAGACCTCTAACATGGTAGTGTGATGTTGTTTGCATCTTGCATATGATTTATTTCTTATACTGCTTCACATTTGTTTAAACGCCATTTATGCTGAGACACTGTTAACTTGGCAGAGCGATATTTGTAGCATCTTTCATATGGTGTCTACCTTCCATTGCATTGCTTCTAATTTGGTGAAATGTCTTCTTCTTAGTTTACACATCATAGTTCTGGTTATCTCTTCTGTCCTGTTTTTCATACATATTACATCCTCCTATCATGTGGTTGTCTAACATCAAAGTTTTATTCGTCTGCATCACGCATCAATTTGTTCTGAAGAACTAAATTTTATTCGTTTTTCTTGTCAGCTTGACTTAACATGGCACAGAGAAAGAGGAAGAAACAGAGAATGGCAGGGAATGAGAAGCGGATGAATCCTGCAGATTCTGCTGGTACTGATGGTGCAATAGAAGGTGAAAGTCCAGTGGAAAATTCTACAAACACGGCATACCATGCTACATGAACTGCAAAAAAGCCAAACAGAAACAAATAGCTGCCACCAAACAAGCAGAGACAACCCTAGTTCTTGCAACACCTACCACAGTACTACCAGCTGCATGACATACTCGTGCGTCAACTGAGCTAGCAGCATGTTCCCAAGCCCCCTTGCCACCTGACACTACTTCCCAAGCACTCTTGACACAAGATGAGTTGGCAATATCAGATGAACCTTGTGAGCTTCAACAGCAAGAAGGTAGTTGCTGGAGTCAAGTTATAGTTGCATGCTTCTTTATATGTAGTCTCACAGTTTGATGTACACTAACACTTCCTATGTTTGTTGTTGGACTAGCACCTAGGCGCAAGAGGAAACAAACATCATGGATAATGCTCGATAGGTTAACTAAATCTAGAGGAGGAAGAATGGAGATCCGTTTTGAGCTAGGTTTAAAAAGGCCACGTGATGCTACAGAGTCAGCCAAGTTAGTATCAGAGGCAGCGGTTGCCGTTAGGTGTCATGTACGTATCCTCCCAACATGGATTCAGTACAAGAATGACAAAGACGAAACCCAGTTCAACACCTTCCTCGACCATTTATCTGTAAGTATGGTTATGTATGGAAACTAGTAATATCGTCTTGCTCTCTCCCATACTTTCTAGGTTGCTGATAATGAGACTCCCATAATTTTCAACAGATGAGGTTCAAGTTGGATAGCCAAGATTATGCAACCAGACAAGCTTGCACCCATGTTTTCAAGTCTGCTCTGCGACAGTATCGGTATAACTTGAGGAAAACTCACTTTGAAGGCAAGGCTAACAGTGAACTTTCCCAAACATCTCTAGTGGAAAATATATCGGATGAAGACTGGAGGGGCCTTGTTAAACACTGGTATGATCCGAAGTATCAGGTACATTATATATATGTGATCAGATCACATGTTGAAGTCCTATTGACGCATGTGCCACACAAATCTATCTTCTTGTAGGTGAACTGTTCAAAGAACAAGGCCAACCGTACGAAAGTGAAATTCCAACAGACGACAGGATCTTGTAGCTATATTGCACACTACGAGGCTCTTGTAATTAGCTGCTATTTCACTCTTTTCGTTGTACCATATTATCAGATCTATATTGACTTGTTCGAAATGCAGAGGAAAGCCCGCAAGGACCAAAAAGTACCTGAACCAAATGTTGTGGAAATCTTCAAGGACTGTCACACCAGCAAGAAGAAGGGCATGACTACACCAGTCAAAGCCGCTGTTGTAAGTCCTTAATCCTCATGCCTTTTAACTACTACTTACTCTGACTTGTGCCTTGAACTGCACGGTTTGCAGCCAATGTCTATTACTCTTTTCAATCTTATACACAATTGTCTTAGCGTATCATTGCACCTTACAATGTTTAAAAGGGAGGAGTGATGTTCCTTTGATCTTGACCCGTAATCTAGTTCCATGCTGGACTTGCCCACACAATGTTACAATTGCCTGTTTGTCTGTTCTTAGTTGTTTTGTGATATGAATGATGTCATACTATGCTTACCGTATTATAAACTTCGTCTCTTTATCCTTAGCCCTCAATACAGTGTGAAGAAATAGACAATACATTAGCGATGGTACATGGTCATATGTTTGGAACCTGGTTTTATTATGTACTTTGCAATAAAATACAACTAATATTTTACATGGGTTCACCAGAATAAGTTCTTTATATAGACCAAAGCTATTTTGTTTGGTTTTGCTGCCTCCTTAATATCTTCTGTTCTGGTACTACTAATGTAAAACCTCAACTTTTCAGCGAGCTATGGAAAAAATGGTGGAACCGCCACCTTTTGAAGGTGGCGAGGCAACTATAACCGCAATGTCAACTCTTGCTATAGTGGGTCAGTACCTGTCTACTAACAGTGCCAAAAGCACGTTCCTGCGTAATACTGGGTTGGTTGTTAAGGCAATATCGTCCAAACTGCCTTATGATCAAGATATGCAAGCTCAAAGCAATGTTGTATCTGCGCTCCAGACACAAGTCCATTCCCTAACAGAGGCCCGTTGTGAAACAAGGTGAAACATTGCTCAGTATCATCAAGATATGCATGGTTTTGAAACCAGACTATCAGACATTTGCTATGTTGTTCAGGAGCCTAGGGGAAATGAAGGCGAGGGTTATGGTGTTCCATCGGACAATACAGCATGAAAACGTAACAGTCAGGTCAAATGAACCGAGCTTTTGAACTTCTAGTGGTGCATTTATCTGCTAGACTGTTAAGTTTTATGCCAACCTTCCTTTTGTTATATAGTTATAATTTGTTTTGGTGCGATACAAAATTTATTCTTAACGTGCAGCCACCGGCTGAAGAAAACAGTAAGCCATTTTTGTATAGTGTAGGGTGTTCCCTATATTTGCAATGGTGGCGATCTTTGATGCCGAGTGGATGTAATCTGTGCAATTGCCTTAATAGCCTAGCGTTAGTTTGGGCCTTATTTATTTCCTAGTCTTCTTTTTCCCTGGTATGCTAGTGGCCGCAACTATCCATGGGTCTCCTACGGGTCGTCGATAAATGGGCTTGTAATCGATGGGCCTTGGGCCATCGATAAATGGGCCTCGAGCCATCGGATAAATGGGTCTACATGGGCCGTAATTGGTATCGGCCCAGCACGGTAACGGGCCATTAACAGGCCGTAGGACTGCAAAAGCTTAATTCTGTCATAGGTATAATGGGTCGTTAATGGGCCAGAATATAGGACCGGCTAGCCAGAAACGGGCCGACTCTTGCCATGGGCCGAATTTGGCCCATTAGGGTAACATGCCAGTAACGGGCCGACTCTTGCCATGGGCCAAATTTGGCCCATTTGGGGAACATGCCAGTAACGGGCCGACTCTTGCCATGGGCCGAATTTGGCCCATTAGGGGAACATGCCAGTAACGGGCCGGAAGTAATCGAGGGCCGAAAAGGAGCCCAAGAACGTATGGGCCGTCAATAGGCCGAAAGCTAACACGGGCTGGAAACGGCCCATGTAAATCACGGGCCGTTAACGGGTACAAAGAAAATTACTGTTCATTATGGGCTAGAGTCACCGTGGGCCTGTAAAGGGCCGAAAGATACGAAGGCCTCATATGGGTCGAAAGACGTCATGGGCTATACATGGGCTGAAAGTGAAATGGGCTGGTGTTATATTCGACGGGCCACATGACGTTGTTGGGCCGATTTCCTTTAGTGCCTAACGGGCCGTAAAATGGGCTATTTGCGAAGAGACCGTTAACAGGCTTTTCATGGGCCAGCCCGTTAACTTTTGACCAAGTCAAACAGGCCGGCTTTGTAAGATAAATGGGCCAGTGGTGGGCCGTGGCACATGTCGACATATCATAGGCGCCTATCTGACCCACTAACGAGCTGACACGTGTTTCGTCCGGCCAATAAGAATTTTACACATGGAAATTTCCCATTGGTCGGGGCTGCTAACGGGTTATCGGATCCAAAACCCGACCCGATAGCTTAACGGCATTCCGTTACGGTGGATGCCATGTGTCGGTCACCCTTGACGAAAGCACTTCTGTGACGAGCGATTTATCGTCATGGAAGTGGACACTTCCGTGATGATAATTTTGGTAATGTCATGTAACACTTCTATGATAACACAGGTATGACTATCTTGATTCTATCATAAATTTGTCATGGATGTACATGCATGAAACACTTCTATGACAACACTTCCGTTTCGATCTACTTGTTGCGGACGTGATGCCTATATACATGATCATGCCTAGATATTCTTATAACTATGCACTTTTCTATCAATTGCTCGACAGTAATTTGTTCACCCACCGTAATAATTATGCTATCTTGAGAGAAGCCACCAGTGAAACCTATGGTCCCCGGGTCTATCTTTTATCATATAAGTTTTCCATCTACTTTTATTTGCATCTTTTATTTTCCAATCTATATCATAAAAATACCAAAAATATTTATCTTATCATATTATCTCAATCAGATCTCACTTTTGCAAGTTATCGTGAAGGGATTGACAACCCCTTTATCGTGTTGGTTGCGAGGTTCTTGTTTGTTTGTGTAGGTGCGTGGGACTTTTGAGTAGCATCCTACTGGATTGATATGTTGGTTTTCAAAACCGAGGGAAATACTTACGCTACTTTGATGCATCACCCTTTCCTCTTCAAGGGAAAAACCAACGCATGCTCAAGAGGTAGCACATAAGAAATCATATGATAAAATATGTATATGTTGCTGTTATAAGAATGATCATGATGCCCTCATGTCCGTATTTTATTTTATCGACACCGCTATCTCTAACATGTGGACATATTTTTTGATTTCGGCTTCCGCTTGAGGACAAGCGAGGACTAAGCTTGGGGGAGTTGATACGTCCATTTTGCATCATGCTTTTATATCGATATTTATTGCATTATGAGTTGTTATTACACGATATGTCACAATACTTATGCCTATTCTCTCTTATTTTACAAGATTAACATGAAGAGGGAGAATGCCGATAGCTGGAATTCTGGGCTGGAAAAGGAGCAAATATTAGAGACCTATTCTGCACAACTCCAAAAGTCCTAAAACTCCATGGAAGTTATTTTTGGAATTAATAAAAAATACCGAGCAAAGAAAATACCAGAGGGGGGCCACCCACCGTCCACAAGGGTGGGGGGCGCCCTACCCCCTGGGTGCGCCCCCTGCCTTGTGGGCCCCCTGGCAGCCCTCCGGTGGCCATCTTCTGCTATATGAAGTCTTTTACCCTGGAAAAAATTATAAGCAAGCTTTCGGGACGAGACACCGCCGCCACGAGGCGGAACCTTGGCGGAACCAATCTAGGGCTCCGGCGGAGCTGTTCTGCCGGGGAAACATCCCTCCGGGAGGGGGAAACCATCACCATCGTCATCACCATCGATCCTCTCAGCGGGAGGGGGTCAATCTCCATCAACATCTTCACTAGCACCATCTCCTCTCAAACCCTAGTTCATCTCTTGTATTCAATCTTTGTCCCAAAGCCTCAGATTGGTACCTGTCGGTTGCTAGTAGTGTTGATTACTCCTTGTAGTTGATGCTAGTTGGTTTATTTGGTGGAAGATCATATGTTCAAATCCTATATGCATATTAATACCCCTCTGATTATGAACATGAATATGATTTGTGAGTATTTACGTTTGTTCACGAGGACATGGGAGAAGTCTTGCTATAAGTAGTCATGTGAATTTGGTATCGTTCGATATTTTGATGAGATGTATGTTGTCTCTCATCTAGTGGTGTTATGTGAACGTCGACTACATGACACTTCACCATTGTTTGGGCCTAGAGGAAGGCATTGGGAAGTAATAAGTAGATGATGGGTTGCTAGAGTGACAGAAGCTTAAACCCTAGTTTATGCATTGCTTCGTAAGGGGCTGATTTGGATCCATATGTTTCATGCTATGGTTAGGTTTACCTTAATACTTCTTTTGTAGTTGCGGATGCTTGCAATAGGGGTTAATCATAAGTGTGATGCTTGTCCAAGAAAGGGCAGTACCCAAGCACCGGTCCACCCACATACCAAACTATCAAAGTAATGAACGCGAATCATATGAGCGTGATGAAAACTAGCTTGACGATAATTCCCATGTGTCCTCAGGAGCGCTTTTCTCTATATAAGAATTTGTACAAGCTTGTCCTTTGCTACAAAGAGGATTGGGCCACCTTGCCGCACCTTATTTACTTTCATTACTTGTTACCCGTTACAAAATTACCTTATCACAAAACTATCTGTTACTGATAATTTCAGTGCTTGCAGAGAATACCTTACTGAAAACCGCTTGCCATTTCCTTCTACCCCTCGTTGGGTTTGACACTCTTACTTCATTTTATCTAAAGAAATAACATTCTTCAGACGAGCTTGGAGTTGATAGTTTTCACTATGCACATCTATTTGAGTGAAATCACTCGGTTCAAGTGACAAAAAAGGGGGTCATATGATGGACAGTCGACGAATTATTACCTCCCATGGTGGCTGCGTCATCCTGGGCCTTCTTGAGATTCTTCTTGGCCAGCTCCAAATCTAAGTTGAGGCTGATCTGCTTCTTCTCCAGTTCAGCAAATTGAGCCCCAAGATCACAAGATTTCTGCGATCAGCAAATAAGATATGTCAGTCGACAGGAACAAAAGTCAATCACAGCGACAATTACTCTAAGACTACCGCCGAATCAAACATTCAACAGTAGTCTCGGGGACTAAACTCAGTGGGTGCACTTGGCGTGCCCCCGCTGGTCCGGTTTTCCACTCCGCATGGTCTGCCCAGCATGAGTATGCAAAAAAGAGAGAAAGAAGGCTTCTCAGACCCCAGTCGACTACCAGCAGTCAACCGCGGTCTCGGGGACTACACCCAGTGGGTGCACTCGACGTGCCTCCACTGGTCCGGATTCCACTCGGATCATGATATTTAACCAATTGAAAGAACAATGAAGCAACATTCGACAAAGACCCCCACCGTGTCAAACACCTGACGGTGGTCTCGGGGACTACACCTAGTGGGTGCACTCTGTGTACCCCCACTGGTTCAGAAAAACGCTCGACTCCACCTGGTTGATTCAAGTGGAAGAACTATTTAACACTAAGTCAGAACACTACACCCAGTGGGTGATTGGATGCGAGATACAGACCCATGATAGATGCACATATAGGTTCCAAAACGCTCATCCAAGGACACCTTACGAACAACGAAGCAACAAGTTGCAACTACCACTAGTTAAGAGACCAGTCGGAAACCAACTAACCTTGATGTTGGCTTGCAGAGCGGTGCTGGCATTGTAGGCAACCTGACTGGCCTCGTGCACCACCTTCATTTGTTCCATCACGAGGTTTGCCCGGAAAAGAGCCTCCCTAGAAGCACTCGGAGGGTCGTCTGGAGTGTGGTATGCAGCAAAGAGTGATGATGCCAGTACAGTTGGAGCGATCACAGGATCTGAAGCATGGAGTTGTGCAGGCGCGACAGAGACTTGAGCAGTCGACAGCGGATTGGCAAAGGTAACATTGGACCGAGCCGGATCTCCGGATTGCTGGACCACCGTCCCTTGGTGCCGGTGTCGACTGAGGCACCTGACCTTTGGCCGTCCTCCTGCTTGAAGCCCTGTCCTCCTTCTCGTCTCTTTCAGAGGCACTTCTTCCTCATCATCCGGAAGGTCAATGACGTCTCGCGGGGCTGCAACACAAGGCAATCATAAGAGTACAATCGACAGATAATCCAGTCGACAAAAACAAAATTAAGATAGCAAGAGCGTACCAGCTTTGGAAGTTGTCGCGCCATCAGCCTCCTCATCACCCACGGCCTTATCAACATCCATGGAGGTCGCAGAAGTCACGACACTGGAAAGTTCATAATCCGTTCGGTCAGAGCAGAAGTGTGAGTCGATATAAAAGAAAATGCAGAAAGATAAACACTCACCCAGAAGCAACAGGAACGTCCATCTTGATCTTGGGCAAGGTCTTCCGAGACTTTGAAGGGGCGACTTTGGGCTGCCTGGCGACTTTCTCTGTCGGCTCCGGAGTCGAAGTCCGAGTGCGCTTATGTGCTTGCGTACTCGGAGCCACAGTCTTGCCACGCCCGCCCGCCGGATCCTGGAGCTGCTTGGATCGACGCTCTGAGCGAGGTGGTGAGTCGACTTCCTCTTCGACGTCCGATTCATCGCTCTCCTCCTCCTCGTCATCGTCTGAGGACTGCCACTCGCCGCTTTCTTCAGCGCTGTCCGCTCCCTCCTGGTCTTGCTCCTGGGCTTGTTCACCATTGGGCATTGAGTGCATCTCAGTATAAACCTACAAAAAGTCAATCAAACATCAGTCGGATTCAGAAATAGTTACAAGACAGATTGAAGTACACTCGGTAGCAGAGATCAAACCTTGTCCGGCTGGTTGTCCGTGTCGAATGGATCGACTCTCCTGGCTCCCCTGGGGTTATCCTTGTTCTCGGTAATGCCCTTCAGCCACAAGGCCACCGTCTCATCTGTAACCTCCTCCGGGTGAACCCGAGCGGTGTCATTGGCACTCAAGTACATCCACATCGAGTGGTCCCGAGCTTGGAGTGGCTGGATGCGTCGACTGAGGAACACCTCCAACAAGTCCATGCCAGTTATGCCCTGACAGACCAACTGGACCACCCTCTCGACCAACATGTCCGTCTCTACTTTCTCTGCTGCAGTCACGATCAGTGAAGAAGGCTGGTGGGCACAATCTAGGGAAAAAGGGGGAAGATCGGTCGACTGGCTGGGAGTCGCAATATCCTGGCAGTAGAACTAGGTCGACTGCCAGCCCCTGACCGACTCGGGAAGTGTCATAGTGGGGAAAGTGCCCCTCTTCCTCATCTGGATCCCTAGACCCCCGCACATCTGGATCACGTGCGTTCTCTCGTCACTCAGATTCGCCTTCTTTATGGTCTGGGAGTGGATTGTGAAAATGTGTTTGAAAAGACCCCAGTGCGGTCGACAACCCAAGAAGTTCTCGCACATGGACACGAACACAGCAAGACATGTGATAGTGTTGGAAGAGAAGTGGTGAAGCTGAGCGCCAAAAAAGTTCAGAAATCCTCGGAAAAAGGATGCGGAGGAAGGGAGAAGCCACGGTCAACGTGGGTAGAAAGAAGAACACGCTCATCCGACCGCGACCGAGGCTCCGTCTCCCCCTCCGGCAGCCTCGCGGCCCCGATAGCGATCAAACCAGAGGCGGCCAGCTCTTCCAGACCCTCTGGCCGGAGCGTAGATCGGATCCAATCTCCCTAAATCCACCCCGCCGGCAGCGCAGACCTCGATAACGACCCCGATTTGTCTTCTTGCCCTTCGGCATCCCCGTCGCCTTTTTTGCGCGCTCCAGCGCCACCGTCTTGTCCTTCACCATGGTGGCGGGCTGCACACAGGCGGTGCGACGGCGGCAGCGGCGAGGGCAGAGGAAGATGCGGTGGAGAAGCGAGAAGAGAGAAAGGGAACAAGGGCGCATAGTGCAGACGCCTCAGCCCCGACGCTTTTAAGGGCCAACTTCCGAGTGGCTGACGCGTGGGCCCAAGTAATCCTGTCAAATCCCACAACAGTCACGCGCTTCCCCAAATTTTCGAATCCGTGAGATCCGGGATCCGCAGTAACCAATCGCGCCAAAGATTTCGCACTAGAACAACACTCGACGAGTATCAACATAAGTTCACTCGACAACCTCTGAATCGATCAAGGCGACTGAAATGGAGCTGAAGTTCCAACATGGACCTCAAATCCAGCATGAATATTTGTGAAGCACAAGAGTCAAGGCAGGACCAACTTCAACCTACTTTTTCACTCGAACCTCAATCCATTCAGGGGCTAATGACGATGCCATAGACCTAGGATAGGGTCATATGCCTGACCTATACGCCCCACCTAAGGTCACTAACCTAGGATCAAGGACATTCAAGATATAGCAAGGAATACCGACTGAAATCATCGAGTGCAATCCACTCGACCAATCACCTCACTCGGATACCCCCAAAGTCACTCGACCAGACAAGAAACCACCCGGAGTACAGAAGACCAGGAGTCACTCAGAATAGCAACGGTCAGGCGTTCACTCCGTAGTCTTGAAGGTCATTAAATACACTTTATAGCTTGCGTTATCAGTAACGCCCTATCTTAATGTACATTGAACCCCTGTAACGGAGGTGGGCTGGAGTCCTGGCGCACTCTATATAAGCCCCCCCCTCCACTGGGACAAGGGTTCGCACCCCCTGTAACACACACACACATACACACACACACACAGACCATATTCTAGTCGACCGCCTCAGGCATCAAGACGTAGGGCTTTTACCTCCTCCGAGAGGGGCCTGAACTCGTAAACTCTTGTGTACAATCTCGCCGTAGCTAGGGCCTCGCCTCCTCATACGTACCCCCTATTCTTACTGTTAGACTTAGTACCACGACAACGGGCGCTGGAGCTCATGCGGATGATGCTCAGCCAGCAAGATGTAATCTTTTGTCGCCCCCTCAGGTCTAATCCACGAAAAAGCAGCAACTCTAATCCAGCCTACAAAACAATGTAGGTCGTCTCTTATCCACACAATCCCTACGATTCATCAAACATACATCTTAGTTCATCCTTGCATCTGCTCCACCCGGCCAGGCTCAACCAGTATCCTCTATGTGATGCAGGCAGAGCTAGCCAGGCAAACAAACACGCCCATACTAGTTCAGGAAAATACACTTAAAATTTACACAGATCTCAACATCAAGATCGACGGTCCTTGATGCTGGCTGAGATTCTTCTTTTTCTTTTCTTTCACCCCTCATCTCTGTCCCGATAACCCTCATCCTCGTCTCTCTCCTGAACGACGTCCCACGGTGGACATCGCACTCTCCCCTCTCTCCCTCCCTGCTCGACATCGGGCCGACGCCCCTCCCTGTCGAGGCAGCAGGACGGCTACGCCCGACGCCCCCTCAGGTTTAATCCACGAAAAAGCAGCAACTCTAATCCAGCCTACCAAACAATGCAGGTCGTCTCTCATCTACACAATCCCTACTGTTCATCAAACATACATCTCAGTTCATCCTTGCATCTGCTCCACCCGGCCATGCTCAACCAGTATTCTCCATGTGATGCAGGCAGAGCTAGTCAGACAACAAAACACGTCCATACTAGTTCAGAAAAATATACTTAAAATTTACACAGATCTCAACATCGAGAGGGACGGTCCTTGGTGCTGGCTGAGATTCTTTTTTTCTTTTCTTTCACCCCTCATCTCTGTCCCGATAACCCTCACCCTCGTCTCTCTCCTGAACGGCGTCCCACGGCGGACATCGCTCTCTCCCCTCTCTCCCTCCCTGCTCGACGTCGGGCCGGCGCCCCTCCCCGTAGAGGCAGCAGGACGGCGACGCCCGACGCCCCCTCGGCCTCCCCTGCTCGACGCCGGGCGACGCGGGCCGACGCCCTCCCCGTCGTGGCCAGTAGGACGGCGGCGCTCGACGCCCCATCCCCTCCCTGCTCGACGCTCCCTCGGCCCCCCCTGCTCCGTCGGCGCCTCGGATTGGTACCTCGCCGTCCCGATCCGTCTGAGGTCCGCGTCTTCCGAGTCTCTGGTGAGAAATTTCTCAAGCTGCGCACCAGGAGGCAGGAGCTGGCACGTCTGGCCGCTGTTCGATGCAGACGCGGTGGATTTCTATAATCTGGAACTGAGCAGTACCAATGTGAGTGCTATGTTATTGCACTTCTCTAGGTACTTTCATCGAGCTTTGCAGTTGCAGTGTCATTGTTAGTTATCAAACTGGACTCATTGTTAGTTATCAAACTGGACTTATTTGGTCATCAGTGTATCTTCTTATCTATACTACTATATAGTGTACGAGTTTTGAATAGGAGTGGACAATCAATCCTAACCATTTATGTCCTAGATCCAACGGCTGAAAATAGTGGGATTCGCAGTGAACAGTGCATGGTTGTTGCATCCATCATGTTCTAGAATGAACCGCCTGATACTTCTCAAGAGATGTGGCCCAAACTGATTCCTCTTTGGGCCAGGCATGTTGTAGCTTGAGGTTGGCAACGAGTTGAGCCTAAAAAATGGTTTTGAGGGAGAAACATAAAGTAAAGTTAAATTCATTTTTAATTCTTTTCTTTATTAACATTTTTTGCAGGATTCTTTATTAACAAATTGTGGGGATTGCATATATTAATTCGTACTTTCTTTATAATAAATTTATTTCAGCATTTATAAATCAAGATTTTTTTGCTTTGAATCAATCAGTAAGTGTATGTTTTTCCCTACCAAAACTCACCCCATAAAGTTAAAACGTGCATTGCACGTGCATATATACTAGTAGCAGTAGAGCCTGACATAGCACCATTCTTAATTGTGAAATGTGAAGAAACACCAATACTAAGCTTAAGGCTTTCTTTTGAAGTGGCTTCTTTGGTATTGTAGAGTCTAGACAATACTGAAGTTGCTGCCTCCATTTTCAGAAGTTTCATGGAGGAGGTTAATTATAAGTTTGGTATTGTAGTGTCAAAAACGCTCTTATATTATGGGATGGAGGGAGTAGCTTTATCATCTTATCTCTACAGGATGTGAATTTACAAAACTGTTACTTTACCATGCCATTGGCAGTTGACACCATTGGACTTATAGCTGAACTGCTACTAGATGAATTGCAATCTTCCTGCTCTTATTTTTTGTTTTGCGATACATTGTTCTCTTGAATTGAAGCTGAGGCATTTGCTTCACTTTGCTGCACAACAGTTCCCATCGAACCATACTTCTGCACTTCCAGTCCCCTCACCCCATTTGAGTCCTGCTTCCTCTGAAGCTCCCACCACTGTGAAACTATGCTCTCTGTGGCCAACGTCGCTTTCCCTCCCGTGATTTCATCTCCTCCGGTCAAGATGACAAGGCACGCCATTCTTATCCTTGCACCGTGTGTGCTCTCTCATCTTTTGTCGTTCTCTTATCCTTTGCATGCCTTGATGGTTTCCAGGAGGTTTTCTTGGAGATGTCGAGCAGAACGGGTGTCAGCTGGGTACTCCCAGTTGGAGGTGATTTTTTTCTTGCCCCTCTTTTGTGGTATGAGGATTTTCCCTAGTTCTGTTTGGACAATTGGTGTATCCTCGAGACAGGACCAATTTAATCTAGAAAGACAATTTAGTTGTAGTGTTAATGTTGATAAAATTGCTGAGCATGTTGTCTGCGGGCAAGATTCATTACGCTTGGATCTGATTGATTGATTGGGATGTGTGAGTTCACTTGTTTAACTCTCAGTAATCACCAAATTGAGGAATCTCCCTGAAATCTGGCCCTAGATTTGTTGAAAATCTGGGCTTTCTTGCATTTGTTCCGACTAAAGCTTTATACGGATCTTCAAGCCCAGGATCTTAGCATCTTGTCGCACAAAAACTTGGTAGCACTCCGCAAGCGGTATAATCCAGTAGTGAAGTATCCTGAATTGTTGTTTTGTTATGCCCTTCAGTGTTGTAGTATATGATGCACATGTAGTACTTTCCTTGCCTATTGGGATTTTAATAGGAGACATACATAATAGCTGGATTAAAATTTTGATGTCGATAAGAAATATTGGTGATTGGGTACAAGTTGTTAGCAACTCTAATATGTTAAACATACAGTCCATTGTTTGGGGAACTGCTACTGTCAGATATACCATAGGTTGTATAACATCCGTGCAGTCATGGTTTGCCTTTAGATTACAAGGACGTATACTGAACTTCACTTCTTTTAGGTTAGAGAAGTCAGCTACCGACCTCCTGGAACTGAGCAAAACTTATTGAATCAAACTAGTCTCTCTCTCCGGGAGAAAAGGTAAGCATGTGTTTTATATTGGAATAGATGTGTTTCTTGATTGCCTTTTGTATTGATGAGACAACTAATTGACGCAGTTTTGGTTTGATATTTGGACGGAGTGGGAGTGGAAAGACCACTCTTTTACAGGTTTGCACTGAAATGCTGCATGACATGTTTTCCTCTTTATCTTTAATCTTAAGGTGATAGCTTGATTTCTCAGCTTTTGGCCGGTCTGTCAGAACCTACCTCTGGTTCAATTTGCATTCAGAAGTATGATGATAGTGGAAATCCAATGGGTCTGTCGGAAGTGTTAGCTTCTCAAAGAGTTGGTATTGTATTTCAGTTTCCTGAGAGGTTTGAACATTGAATTACTACTTTCACTAATAAGTTTTCATACATATTAACATGAATGCCTATGATATATGTCAATGCTTGAGAAGTTTCACTGCAAAATAAGATAATTTACACATATCCTTGTAGGTACTTCTTATCAGATACTATACTTGAAGAAGTTACATTTGGATGGCCAAGGCAAAAGGCAGACATTCCTTTGAGGGAGCAACTCACTTTAAAACTTCAGAATGCCATTAACTCTGTAATGATTATCTCTCATACATACCATTTTGTTGCATTGCGGAGTGAACTTATAGTTTGAGACCACACACAATTGATTTCTGAAGATAATTTGTTTAACGCTAGGTTGGTCTAAGTGCCATTTCCTTGGATAAGGATCCACAGTCCCTCAGTGGTGGGTTCAAGCGGCGACTTGCTTTGGCAATTCAACTGGTATTATTTGCATTATTTTAGTACGGGTTGATCGTTCTGTTTTTAGAAGTGAAGATGGATAATCTTTTGCTTTTATCTTCTGATTTTCTAGGTTCAAACTCCTGATTTATTGTTGCTTGATGAGCCTCTCGCTGGACTTGGTATGTACTTGAATGTCCATATCATACTAATATCCATAGATTATTTTCTTCCCCTTTTATTGATCCATTTGTTTAATATACTTCTGCTTGTTCATCCTGTCATCTTTGTGCCACAGCCCAGACTTGCTAGGAATATTGTGTGGTGTCAAATAGTTTTTCTTTTAAATAGTATATGCTCTCTTATATGTGGCTACTAATTTGTATCATCATCATCAGATTGGAAAGCTCGGGCTGATGTTGTGAATCTCCTGAGGGACCTAAAGAAAGACCACACCATACTGGTTGTAAGTCATGACCTAAGGTAATTTAGCACTCACCATAGAACACAATACTTTTGTATAGCTGTGCGCCATTGGAGCCACTGTTGAACACAACGCTTAACTGAGGCTGTCAAAATATCTGATAAAAAACATTTTGCAGAGAACTATACCCGCTGGTAGACCGGTCCTGGAGAATGGAAATGGGGGGTGTTTTGAAGGAGGAACCTTTACCTGTATAGATTAACATTTTTTTCCTCGGAAAATTCATAACGTTTTTTTGTGCGTGTGCAGCTGGAATGCTGACCCATTTGTTGTTGCAGTGAACAGGCTCATAGCTAGCTAGGGATCCTAATGTAATGTTTGTAATGGTACAAGGCAAGTTGCAAAATCTATTAAGAGTGACTCCACACCTACTGGATGTTTGTCAATAATAGCATGATGTTATTTCACATATGCTCTGTTCATGTGCACAAATACAGAAGCGCTCTCAGTTAAGTATCTTGAAGAGTTTGACCGAATGAAATGCACCCACAGACCTTTTGTTGCGCGCCTTCCCAACTATGAATGAACCTTTTGCTGCCTTTATATACCACCCATGTTTGAGTCTTTGCTACACACTTGATTCATCAAACCATATAAATAGTGAGGTGCTAGCAGCCAAAGCAAAGCACCAAGGAGAGAAAAGTGGTCTAGTGATATGATACGTAGCAGCGGTGTCAAAAAAGGAAAAGCCAAAATGGAAGAAGAAGACGTAGCTAGGAACCATAGAGCTTTGATGTGTGTCTTACTTAGGAATAGGAGGCGTTGGGGAAAATTGGTGGAAAAAGTTAGAAAACGGCACCGTTCTCGTGCTCCGGCCTCTTACCGGTCTGCCGGGTGTTCGTCTACACCTTCTAGCCCAACGACTTGGCCATCCTCTTGATTTGGCCATGAAGTTCCTTTGTGCGAACACTTGTGCGAACACAAGGAGGATCGAGCTTTTCAACGAGCAATCCCTCTCTGTGTTGTGCTCACTCCACATTTCATGTCTTATTCTCGTGGTCATTCCCCTCCCCCAGAGTAAGAGAGATGGAAGGTAGTGGGATATGGCTAGAAGCTGGAAAGGCATCGTGCCGCGTTTGCCTCCAAAATCTAGGGAAATCATTTGCTGACTGGTGAGGATATGCGTATGAAGCCTGAGTGCTTGTGAAACGCAAGCTCCCCAAAGATCATTTGTATTTTAAAGCAATTGATTAATTGCAAGAATGTTGAGTGCTTGTGAAATGTGATGAGTTCCCCAAAGATCATGTGTACTTTAAAACACTTGATTCATTGCAATAAACCATACATCGTTTGATTTTCGCTAGTGAAAAATATAAGTAAACAAGTTGTAAGAAACCATGGATATTGCACGATTGCAAGTCATTTTTTCACGGCTTAATAGTTCACTCACATGCCCGGTATACTAGGGAAAACCCCTTTGCAACTACTACAAAAAATAGGGAGAACCATATGACATGTTGCAAATATTTCTCCCCGCATTGATTGTTCATCATTCACACCCAAAATACTGGAAAATACATTCCGCTTGGCGCGAGGTTTGCCCTCCCAATATTAGACACAAATCAATATTAGAGGTGTTGCACGTCGAATCACTTGGCGCGCCGAGGTTTTCCCCACCAAGCCTTTGCTGATGGCCCAAGGCGCAACAGTACTTGTGATATTTCTAGTTGGCGTGTGTTTTATTTGGAAGTTTTCTTGATGTTAAATACCATTGGAAGAGTTACTCTTTATTGGAATTGGAAACATATATTATTTTATGGCGGGGCAAAGTTTCACAATTTATTGAGGCTAATGATTCCGCCCGGCTGACTGATCACGGCCTGCGTCGGTCACACGAGCGACGTCGGATCCCACCATTGTGTGCTCCACATTGTTTTTTTTCATATGCCCTATCCCCCACCTCTCGTTTCTTATCCATAAGCAGCATTCCTTTCTTCTACCTTTTCAGGACGTGTTTCTCTCCTTTTCTTCCCTCAGCATCGCGACCCATCGGGCAAATTGGGATGCTGCTGCTGTAGACCAACCACCGCTGCCTGCTACTGGGGCGAACCATCGTGGGGCAGAGAAACGGCCATAACTAGTGCCTCCTTATTCCTCTCCCTCTCACGCAACCCTCAGCTCTGGCACACACGAGCTGCAAATGCGTCGGGGGAACATGCTGCAACAGTGATGGGCGGGTGCTGGACAGAGACTCGATATGCCAGGACTATAGGATCCTTTTGCTTGCAACCAATGCGAGCGACGGTGCGCGATTGGCAAAGGTGACGTTGAAACCACAGATTGCAGCGTTGCAACCATTGACAGAAAAAGCTTCAACTGGCGATGCAGAAAGCTTCAACCAATCATTGTTAAACTGAAAAAGTTGTAACCTTTTACCAAAAAAGCTTCAACTAGGCCAATGTGCAACCAAAAAGTTGCAACGTGACACAAAAACTTCAACCATAGATTGAAAAAAAAGCTTCAGTCGACGACAAGAGAACCTGTGGAGCGAGCCGAGGATGCACACGATAGTTTTGCACCACATGCTGCAACGGTGGCGAGCGTTGCAGTGAACTGACGAGCTCAGGCAAGTAGTACGACGAGGATCAAGCGTCGTCTGGTGATGCTTCAACCGACAACGACCCTATCTTGCAAGCAGCATCACG